>NW_014542001.1:587993-670783 GCF_000741045.1 Vigna radiata var. radiata | reverse complement strand
TTAACATGATATCAGAGTCTATCCTAGCGAGATTTGTTGTTTGTTGGGTCTAATATTCCACTCACTATCAGGCCTCTCACTATTGTCTAGTCTCACGCTCGAGATGTATATATTTCAATGTAAGGGAAGTGTGTTGGAATTTCTACATCGACTGGAGATAAGACTAATTTACAATATATAAGTGGATGTAAACCTCACCTTACAAATTAATTTTGTAAGGTTGAGTTAAACTTAAAATCTACTTCTTAACAAACTCATTGTAATTCTTTTATGACATGCTTGTTTGAGAATACATTTTAAAATAGATAGGAAAATTACACATCATTTGATTGTATCACAAAAGTATGTTGGAATTTCTACATCGACTAGAGATAAGACTAATTCACAATATATAAGTGGGTGTAAACCTCACCTTACAAGTTAGTTTTGTAAGGTTGAGTTAAATTTAAAATCTACTTCTTAACAAACTCATTGTAATTTTTTTATGACATGCTTGTCTGAGAATACATTTTAAAATACATCATTTGATTGTATCACAAAAGTATTACGAGTTCGCACGAACAAAATCCTAGATGGAACATGAAATGATATCTACCACTTTATTGTCCCTCCTATCCTATGATTGCATACTATTGCATTCTTTATCTGACAAATGGTTTCACATTTGTTGATTATGAAGCCTTCATCCTCTTCTTCCCCCACCAACACTTTGTGTTGCAAACTTTAATTCTGATACAGCTGTTGTCCTGATCATCCAGGAGTTCTATGCAGATTTTGTTGCAATTGATCCTTATCATTTCACTTTCCATGTGCCTTCACATTACATATATATGCTCCCAGCTGTGGTAGATCCTTCAACAGTGCAGCGCTTTTGTGACCGAGTTGTTGAAGGTCTTGCAGCTGTTTTTCTGGCACTAAAACGCAGACCAGTAATTAGGTATCAAAGGACATCTGACATTTCAAAAAGGATAGCACAGGAAGCAGCTGTGAGTTCAAGTCCCCTTTTCTAACTCAAGGCACTTTCTTTTATGTGAAATAATTATATTTGTATTTTAGAAATGCAGTTGTCAGTTTCTACAATGAATTCAAACTTTTATACCTTCATCATTCATATGATTCTGAATCAGATAGAGCTCTTTTCTGAGTGCGTGTGTACAATGTAATCTATATATTATTTAGGCTGCCTTTCTAGCTATGCGTGTATCACAACATGCCATATTTATAATTAGTGCGTGTGCTGGCATATTAGTGAAAGCTAATTTACATTGTTGGGCTTGAACAGAAACTGATGTACCAAGAGGAAAGTGGTCTTTTTGATTTTAGGCGAATGGAAGTTTCTCCTCTGTTGTTAGTTATTGACAGGAGGGAGGATCCTGTAACCCCATTGCTAAATCAATGGACTTATCAGGTATCTGAGTTATTAACAAAAGTCTAGTTGCGTATAATGTATAAGTTGTTCATTCATATAAGCAATACTCACTGTGGTGTTATACTGTACAGGCTATGGTTCATGAATTAATAGGAATCCAAGACAATAAGGTGGACTTAAAATCCATTGGTAAATTTCCAAAAGATCAGGAGGTTAGATACATTTCTTACATGGTACTTGTGTTAAGTGTATTGCAGGACAGAATTTGTGCTCATTAAAAAGCAGTTATTTGCTATTTCTTGTTACAGGAGGTTGTGTTGTCATCAGAACAAGATCCCTTTTTCAAGGCTAACATGTATGAGAATTTTGGAGATATAGGTATGAATATCAAGCGAATGGTTGACGAATTTCAACAAGTGTCAAAAAGTAACCAGAACATCCAAACAATAGGTTTGTATTTTTTCATCCTCTCACATCAGAGTAAACTTTTCTTCAACAATTACAGACAGAAACTTATTTATACTTGGTGGCATTGTATAAAATTCACCAATTTTTTTATTTGACTCTTGGCAGAGGACATGGCCAAATTTGTTGATAATTATCCTGAGTACAGAAAAATGCATGGAAATGTGACAAAGCATGTGACTTTAGTAACCGAAATGAGCAAGATAGTTGATGAGCGAAAGCTTATGTCAGTTTCACAAACAGAACAGGAGTTGGCTTGCAATGGAGGACAAGGAGCTGCTTTTGAGGTATATATTATATAGTCTTAATTTATTGAAACATTCTCCTTTGCTTTTGCTCAATTTTCAGAAATTCTTACAGGGCCATGGAATAAAGCTTAAATTGATTTGTTAGTCCCTAGACTACTTTGGAAATATTTAAATAGGTCCGTACTACACTTTTAAATTTGGTTCCGTGAACTTATAAATAGTTTATAAATAGTTTTTTGTTGGGTCGTCGGGCTAGGTTATCATAGGAACCAAATTGAAAAATAAAAACTGGGAGTATTATTATATGGACGTAGACACGCAGTCAGAGGAAGGATCCTCTGTTATAAAACTTGAACTATATGAAGGTTGAAATTTTGACTAGAAGTTTGATACAGACTAGGGTATTATGGGGTGCCTAAGCCTCATATTGAGTAATATCATATACTCAGTTGAGTACATAAGTGGCTTGATCTCTTTAACTGCTAGCTTTTATTTAAGGGAGGGTTTGTCAAGCACTTGGAAGCTTATCAATTTGTATTAGCGCTGATTTTCAATATCTGTGGAGTGTGCCATAAAAGTTGAGTGAAGTGTCACGTTATGCAGTGCTTAAGTCCAAATAAACTTTTATAGGATGCTAGGTGTACATTTAAGGGAGGGTTCCTTAATACTAAGGTCCTTTAATAGTTAGCATTTAAGGGAGGGTTCCCTTAATACTAAGGTCCTTATTAGAGCTAATTTCTTCCTTACAACACAAGTGGAAGAAATAAGAAAAGTAAGAACCCCTGCATTAGAGATATGATTTGATTATATTGAAGGTATATTTTGATTACATTAAATTGGGAGATATAATATTGTTGGAGATCAGCTCATATCAATCAGAATCTGTTTGAGATCAGCACATATCAATCAGAATCATTCAATTCTTATTTATACAGCCCACAATAGGATTTAATGTAAATAAATCAATTATTATTTCCTTATTTAGGTAGAGCGTTTATAGGGAGAATTATTTACCTGATTTTCAGGGAAAGATTGGTGTATAGATTTACTCCCTTGTATTCTATTTATACCCTTTTTGTATTTTTCCCAAATCAGAAAATATACATCATATTTTGCAGATTTGATAGAGAAATATGTTGCCAAATACTCACCATTATTAAGTATTGATTTTGTTTATTATTATTGTAACTCTTTCATTATAAATAAAAATACTCTTATGTACATAACACACATAATTCATTATATTCGTTCTCGGGTAATCTCTCTCCACTCATCAGTACTGTGAGAAAAATTAGTATTTGGTCTAGTGGATTGGGAGAATCCCGTCAAAAACAAGTTGAAGAAAGGAAGAACCCTTCGGAAATTTTCTTATGTAAATTATGACTTGCTATTCTTGTGCTCTGCACATGGGACTTGTTGCAGTATTTCTTTCGGCAGTTCTGAGAAATCAGAAAACTAATCTATGATAGTTTTTCATTTCAGTTCAAAGATTTGTTAGAACGTGCATGCTATCTCCCTTGTTATTAGTATAGCCTCTATCTTCATCAACTTCATATGATATACCCTAAGAATTCAGAATCTAAATATGTTTCCCTAATAAGTTAAAAGTATCAACAATCAACAATTAAGTATAAGATTAAACAAATCCTTGAAAAATATGTCTTTATTAGTTTAGTTTCACTTTCCCAAATAATTCATATTTAACAACAAACACATAACATAAGGTTTATGAAACAATCTTGTTATTTCAACCTAACAATCACATAAAATGTATTCTTTTTCTATTTTCCTTGCTACTTTTTGGATCAACAAATATTAATTGTCTATGCATTAGTTTTTGTTTGTGGAGAATTCGAACCCATGACCTATCATATCCTTCTTCCACTTACAACCAAGTCAACCTTGTGTCCCTCTATTTTTAGTTGTTAATTGTTATTCTGTGTACTGATGAATGCTTTAAAACACTAGAGGTGATAAGTTATGTTTCTATGTAATCTTTTGCAGGCAGTGACAAATCTACTAAACAATGAAAGCGTATCAGATCTGGACCGACTACGTTTAGTCATGTTGTACGCTTTACGATATGAGAAAGATAGCCCTGTTCAATTAATGCAGCTCTTCAACAAACTGGCTTCCAGATCTGCCAAGTACAAACCTGGGGTAAACTAATTTAAGCTGTTCCTTTACTTAAATCCATTATTTCTCGCGCAAGAATGTTTGAATATTTGTCCTTAAACCTTACCAGAACATGCACTTTTTAGTCCTTGGATAGTGATGATGAAATTTGTGTGATTGTGCTATCTTTCCATGCCACTGGCTTTGGATTCTGAAAGTATAATTTGCATTCAAATGGACTCAAATTTAAATTTTGAACAGCATATAGATGGGTGCCACTGTTGTTTCTGATATAGTTACACAAGAAAGTTACTGATATTGATATCTTTATTATGGTGTAACAGCTTGTCCAGTTTCTTCTGAAGCAAGCGGGTGTTGACAAGAGAATGGGTGATCTTTTTGGAAATCGAGATCTAATGAATATTGCCCGTAACATGGCTCGTGGTTTGAAGGTAAGCATAGAAATATATGATTATTGTATCATATCCTTAGTAATCCAATCCTTGTTTTCATGCTTAAAAAAATCTTTCATTCTGAGTTTTTGAGCAGGGTGTTGAAAATGTTTACACCCAGCATCAGCCACTTCTGTTTCAAATCATGGAAAACATTGTTAAGGGGAGGTTGAGAGATGTGGACTACCCATTTGTTGGAAATCACTATCAACAGGGAAGGTTTGTTGCTATTAAATATAAGTTCCTCACCATATCTTATTTGTGAATTTCTAGATGTAATTGTGTCTATCCAAAAGTGATTCTACTACATTGTTGCCTGATTTCTAAATAATGTGGTATTAATTGACACGACTCTACAAACTTCTCAAATTGATGTATGATATTATTCCAATTGTCTACAATGTAATGTGACACCGTTTATGTGATAACTTGTATTGGAAATGTATCATTTAACAGGTTGTCACAGGCCCCGCTTTGGGGTTTCGCTATCTTGAGCTTTGAGAGCAAATTATTACTTGAGTATTTTTTGTAGTGAGTCCACACACTTGATGAGTACAAGATTCTGCAATTCTTTCAGCATTACACTCGAAGTTTATTATATCCATTATACAGATTCTACCTCCAAGGGAAGAAAAATATTAATTCCCGTTCTTCCTATTCATAAGAAGTTTGAACTGACTTAATCTGTGTGGTTACCTTGCTAGAGTTCTGTGATGTAGTAGTATTGACATCACATGATTTCATATCGGCAGCTTTGGCCTATGATCTATACTTTTAATAATACCCTCTCATAGACCTGTAACTTATACATTCTGTTAAATGTGTTGCGTTCAACTAACAGCTGTCAGAGTAAACTATATTTTTGGAATTATTCTGATTAGTTATCTGATAATTATATTTTAGGTCTATCAGAATTTTATGTGCTGCATTTTAAAAAAGGTTATTTAGAAGTCCAGAATTTTTCACTGCAAAGTTCTGTTTAATGTTTGTTCAATATCCTGAGTCCCTCACGAATCATCTGGGAAAGGCTTTTTTGACCAGCTCTGTTAGACATCAGGAAGCATTGAATACAATTACACCTTTCTAAGTGTATTATAGGAAAAAAAGTCAAGATAGGAATTAAACCTATTTTTGTTAGAAATCTAAATACGAATTGGAACCTTACAAGTAAAAATGAGAAAGTTGAGTGATATACAAGAAAAAAGAAAGACCCACAAACATTGAGTCTTGTATGGAAAACTCAGACCTCCTTGGTGGTGAATCCCCCCAGTCTATCCTACTAAAAATCTCCTAACTCTAGTAGTTAGGATCAAGGGAAGTGTACTGAGATAAATGGGTGCGTACAAGAATGTTTTGTGGTGGTAGAAACCCGTGAAACCCGTGGTAGAATCCAAGTATAAGTTGAAAGTTTAGTAAAAATGATAAAATTAAGTGTCATCCAAGAAAACAAAAATGACCCACAGACATTGAGAGTTAAGATTGTGTTGAAAATAGTGTAAGGTCTTTTATATAGGTAACTTATATTTCATTGGTGGTGAATCTGCCTAGTCTATCCTACTAAATTTCCCAATAATTTTATCTATTGGTCTATTTGTTAGGATTTCTGTTGAGTTAGTTTCTGTTTTAGGAGTTACAGTAATTTTAATTTATAACAGAAGTTGGTAGCCCAACTTTCTTTAAATAGGACCTCTGTTATTGAAGAGGAGAGATTTTCTTTTTGTTAGCCACAAACTGGACAGATTCCAGTGTGAAAGGAGGAATCTCTTGTGTACTTGATTTTTTTAAAACACAATAAAAATCAGGGATGAGCAAAGCCTTGTCCATCTCTCATCTCAGAAATCCTGACAAGTAGACAGAGTGCATTTGTAATATAAGTTTTTAATTTTAATTATTAGCCTTGGTTATCATAGAATTATTAAATAATCCAATTCGTGTTGTTGACGACTATATGAAATGCAGGCCACAGGATGTAATCATCTTCATTGTTGGTGGGACAACTTATGAGGAGTCTCGGTCTGTTGCTTTACAAAATGCCAACAATACCGGTATTCGGTTTATACTTGGTGGTTCTTCTGTTCTTAATTCTAAAAGGTATGATTTAGTCATAAAGATAGTTTGGATTTGATTAGTGGAGATGTTCACTTTTGACTTGGCTCTCAATTTAGCATGACATAATTGGTTTTAGTTTTTGAAAAACAGTTCCAATGTTATCTTCTGTAAGTAGTCATGTAAGTAGTCATAGTTTGGGCCAATAAGTCGATTGAAATATTGCTTGAATTGAGGTATTGACCTAGGTTTAAGTGATAAAGTTTATTGCGCTGGTCTTAAATTTGTCTTCCAAATATGTGCTTTGTTATATTTGATTATTCATTGGTTGGTTCAGGGTGCTTTAGTTAACTGCAAAAACATTCAACTTGCTCTACACTATGTGAAATTCTGAATTTCTTAGCAGCATAGATGTTTTTCTTTTTGAATTTACAGGTTTTTAAAGGACTTGGAAGAAGCTCAAAGGGTAGCTCGCTCTAGCACCACTGTTGTTTGAAGTTTCTCGTGGCACATTTTTTCATCTGAGGGCCCGATAGATATAGTTTTTACAGCTTCAGGATGGGGATTTCTGCTTTGGACCCATGTATATGTATTAGAAAGTGTTGCAGACGGAGCTTGATGTGTGGAATCAGACTTAATCATTTTTCCTGCAGAAGATCATCATCAACCATTTCACAGGTATTGACAATTTATTGCGGATGAATGCGATTCAGGATATGAGTATCGACAAGATCAAGGACAAACCATCCTCCCCTCTCTTTTGTTGTGGGGTTGAAGTAGGACACGGAATGCATAGGTACAATGAAAGAAACCTTTTTTGTGTAATTTTTGGTCATCATTTTTGCTGATCAAATCTAATGGTTTTATTGAGACTCGCTAATGAAAGAACAATTTTGTATAATCATGTAATGAATGTCCCATTCTTTTGTATACCAACAGATGCCTTCCATTTGTAGATTTACAGAACCATAATAAGTTCAGGTTGTGAGTCTATTTTGATTAATATCATTTATTATACATGCACTTAATGATGCCATTTTGTCTGTTAGAGCGATCAGAGTACGTCTGATTTGAATAGGCTGCAAAGATAATTTTTAGCGAAGAGGCATGAGTCTGGTGCCAAACTTTCATTCTCGTGTATACCTTTAAAGACAAATCAATTGTGCGAATGTTTCATTGAGACATCTTAATCTTGTGCAAATCTATCTTTCGCACATGAATTGTGTTTTATTTGAACTGAAAAAGAAAATTACAAATAACTCTACTTAATGGTTTTCAGGGTGTAGCAATTAAATATAATTTTCAGGGAAATGTGAGGGTGTGGGGGAGGGTACTCATGTGGTTAATAACTGAATGATTTAGCGAGATACTTAGTGGAGTGGAGGTGCGAGTGACATTGTTACTAGTATTCTAAGCGTTCAATATAAATTATCGTGTTTAACATTGGTGTCTTGAACATCGTGGGTGGTATGAAACTAGGTGTGAACTGTGGTTAATTTGTCTAAGAAAATTTGGAAGGTTTCGTCAATATTTTTACTAGGTTTAGGAACAATGACTCAATGAAAGCACTGTAATGATATGCTAACAAACTAAAAAAAGATAAAGAAAAAAAATAAAATATATATTTTTTCTTTCTTCATTCAAGCATAACACTTGATTTTATAAAGACTTTGTAAAAAGATACATGCAGAATACATGTCTCACTCTTTTAGTATAAAGTTTTCGTTTTTATACCAACTTATAAACAATTTTTAGTAGAAAGTATAATCCTTCATTCAAATGGACATGATATTAGTAGGATGAGTGTATAATTAGATTGCAGTAGAAATGCATTTTTATCATTATTCTTGTTTAAATTTATGAAATAAATTTTATTTTTGAAGTCATTTTTTTAACAAATTAATAATTAAAATATGTAATGATTAAATGATATTTCAAAATGGGGTCATGAAGCAAACAAATTATTTATACTGAAATATTCCAAACAACAATATTTAAAAGTATATATATATATATATATATATATATATATATATAATGAGTTTGAGAAACATATAAGGCTTATTCTAAAATAATGTTTTTTTTTTTCTATTGGTAATAAAGAATTAAAATGTAAAAAAGTAACTTATGATTCTTCAAAGTGTGTATAAAGTGTATGTATATTAATACTCAATATGAGTATAAAAAACACACCTAGTTGAATCCTCAAACAACAATAAGTTAAGAGGTGTATCATGATCAAACAATATCCAAAATCTATAAGTACGTTAAAAGGAAAGTTAAACAAAACATTACAGTCGCTTATGGATATTTAGATTATAAGCAAAAAGGTTGCCACAAACTGAGGTATCTTTTGTGGATTCTTCTCTTGTAGTTCTTAACTCACGCTTTCAGATTTTACAATTATGACACAGTTAAAAAGGTTGTAAATACAAATCTTGGATCCATACTAGAAAACCAAGGCTATATCTTTTACCTATCTCATTTCTTTAATTCTCTTGCCAAGTACCTTTCATTTGGTGCTCTTGTTGTACTACCTCTCTCCATGGTGGCTCCTTTGTCTCACACTGACGAATTTTCTCGCCTCTACAAACAACTAGAAGATATCATTTTAGCCCAAGCCAATTTTTCAAACACCCTTCACGACATTTCTGAGTGCACCTCCCTCCTCGAATCAAAACCTCCACCACTTTCCTCCCAAGACTCTTTTTCTTGTCCGCTTAAGTTTGACCTTCAAACATTCAACGACAGAGGCATGTGGCTGGATTTTCAAGGTTACTCAATTCTTTAAGTATCATCAAACACCACCCGATCAATGGATCCAAATATCCTCATTTTATTTTGAAGGTCTCACCTTATCCTTGTTCCTATTGATGTTTAAAAATGGGCTTCTTATTTTGTGGGAGTGGTTCCCCCGTACCTTGGAGCTTTGTTTTGGTCCTTCCAAATTCGAGGACACCATTGCCTCTATCTGTAAGCTCTCCCAAACCAAGAGCCTTCATGACTACCTTTCTAAGTTTGAGACACTCGCTAACCTCATCTCTAATTTACCCCTAATTTCTATTTCAATTGTTTTCTCTCTAGCCTTAAACCTACCATCTAGTGTGAGGTTGTGACGCTCCAACTGGTTGACCTCCCTCAGGCTATAACCTTGGCTAAGCTCCACAAGGATAAATCACGACCTCTACTGCCAACTCCTTTATGCTTCTTTCACCCTTCACTTCTTAACCTTCCTCACCATCCAACCATCCTTCTCCCAAACCACTTCCACCATTTTTACCTACCCTCACTACCAGACTTCCCATCAAAAGGTTAATCAAAGCGAAAATGCAAACTCATTGGGACAATAATCCTTGTTTTAACTATGTTGAGCATTATACTAATGGTCACCTTTGCAAACCTCAATTTCTCCTCCTTTGACGCCGACGACCCTCCTGATGACCTTTCATAGGATTTCATTCCAAATGTATCGTCAAAACCAAAGACAAGCTTGATAAATCTCCATACCTTCTCTAGATAGTGATTACCGCTCACCTTTCATATCAGTGGAGCAATTGACAGGTTTAATGTTACACACACATATGCATTATATTGTAGAAAACTAAAATTATTGTAAAATGTGATGTTTTAACACTCCGAAATTGTACATTGGAACAAGAAATATGAAACAATTAACACTCCGGTTTCAAAATGAGTGATGTTTTAACACAAAACAAGTTTGTTATATAAATCTTATCCAAAATAAAAACTAATGTGGTAGGGTTTTAATATTGGTGCATAATAAAGGTAATTTTATAAAATTGATTGTTATATAAAAAGACATTAAAAATGATTAGAAAGAGGAGAATATAGAGACCTTGACAACCATATGGTAGGTAAGGATTTTCTCGAAAACCAGTGGAGCATTTACAATGGTAACCAGATCCCACCTTTGCATTTTGACATTCATTGTACTTTGACTTATACGCATAACTTGAAGAATTCTTCTGAGCAGCTGTTCCCCACTGCCCAAACCATAACCACAAGAAACCTGTTGCTTCTGTTAAAATTGATTAAATGTATCATGGAGAAATTATAGGCACTGTCCGTTACCAAAAATGTGTAACCACACGAGTAGGATTGAAATGGCTTGTTGAAGCTACTGTGGAAGATATTTGGAGAACAAATGTAGCCAAATGCTTATAGCCTTTGTTGGATTATAGTCTCGTAACAAAAAGTGTCGGAACATGACTCGTCGTATCTTCTCTCATTCTCACTGCTACTGTACATGAACAAGCACGAAGTGGTAGAGTATATTCCTCAAGATTTTGAAACCCAATCATATATAACTCCTACCATCTTAGCAATATAAAAAGGTTTAAAGAATTCTAATGTATTATTTCAAAGAGTAGAGCACTATATATATATATATATATATATATATATATATACACACACACACACACACACAAACATACAAGGATCCTATAATTCTTCATCTATTAAAGAAATGACAGATGCACAAATTATAATAATATCTAAATTATAACTAACATAACATTTGATTGTCTAATGTCCATTAATAAAATTTTTGGCTTATCTTAACACCCAATACAATTAGCTTATTTTGCTTGGATGATAGGTGGAAAGGTGTGGGGAACATGATGATCGCAACATCCTTCACTGATTTACCAATCTTGTTATTAACGCAACTTGTGAGAAATGGCAACGAAACGTGAAGTTGGCCTTCGAGGGAGATGTCCAACACTCGTACCTTTTTATTAGTAGTAGCATTGAAGAATGGAATGAGTGGTGAAAAGCATTGGTTGCAAATGATGAGAAATGAGGTATTGAGAGAACAAAGCTTAGTCAAGCCAAAGGGTAAGGGAATGATACCAGTGCCACACTTTGTTGGGCAGTTTGGCTTTATCATAGGTTGGGTTTTAGCGGCGATTGTTGTTGCTGTAGTGAGGAGCACAACAAGTAGCAACTGCTTTACCATCTGCACCTGTTTTTCTTTCAACTTTATCTAATCATCAATGTGTGTTCCTATCATTTACTCACGATCGATCATTCCAATTTATTTTCCTAAGCTGCACTTTTATATCAACTAATAGGTACAATTAGAGGAAATAACTAGGAAATAAATTTTAAAAAATAAGGGTAATATAATTATACATGTTTTTTCTATAATAATGTTAGATTGTGTTTTGTTAAATGAGAATAAAATGTGCATGCATGGATTAGACAGCGTAGCCTTAGTAAATAAACGAGACGTTCACATGACTGGTGTTGACGAAGCTATATCTTGATAGTTGTAGTCATTGAAAACATGTTAGAGTATCATATTATCAATAATGATCATAGAAACAATGTTTAGTCACTTTAGGTAATTATGTGTATGGTGATTTCATTATTTCATCATGCTTTTAATGAGAATAATCAAATTCATTCATTACATCACATTAATATTATCAATAATGATCACAGAAACAATGTTTAACCAGAAGTTTGTAACCACATGGGTAGGACTGAAATGGCTTGATGAAGTTACTATTGAAGATATTTGTAGAACAAATGCAGCCGCATGCCGATAACCTTTGTTGGATTGCAGTCTCGCAACAAAAGTGTCGGAACATTACTCATCATATCTTCTCTCATTCTCATCGCTACTGTACATGGACACGCACGAAGTGGTAGGGTATATTCCTCCACATTTTGAAACCTAATCATATACTACTTTTGCCGTCTCAGCAATATAAAAATAGGTTTAATGCATAATTATGATGTATTATTTCAAATAGCAGAGTACCATATATATATGTATACATACAAGGATCCTATAATTTTTCATCTATTAAAGAAAACGACAAGTGCACAAATTATAATAATATCTAAATTATAATTAACACAATTTTTGATTGTCTAATATCCGCTAATAGAATATTTAACATATCTTAACACCTAATACAATTAGCTTATTTTGCTTGGATGATAGGTGAAAAGGTGTGGGGAACACGATGATCGAAGTATCCTTCACTGATTCACCAGTCTTGTTATCGACGCAACTTTTGAGATCTAGCAATGAAATGTGAAGTTGGCCGTCGAGTGAGATGTCCAACACCCGTACCTCGGTCATCGTGTTCCCCACATCTTTTCACCTATCATCCAAGCAAAATAAGCTAATTATATTGCGTGTTAAGATATGTCAAATATTCTATTAACGGATATTACACAATCAAATATTGTGTTTATTATAAGTTAAATATTATTATAACTTGTGCGGATTTGTGTACTTGTAATTTTTTAGTAGATGAAGAATTATAGGATCCTACTGCGTGTGTGTGTGTCTATATATATATATATATATATATATATATATATATATATATATATATATATATATATATATATATATATATATATATATATATATATATATATATATATATATATATATACACACACACACACACACACGCTCTACTCTTTGAAATAATACATCGAAATTATTTTTTAAACCCTTTTTTATATTGTTGAGACGACAGGAGTAGTATATGATTATGTTTTAAAATCCGGAGGAATATACCCTACCACTTCGTGTGTGTCCATGTACAGTAGCGGTGAGAATGAGAGAAGATATGACGAGTCATGTTCCAACACTTTTTGTTGTGAGACTACAATGCAACAAAGGTTATCGACATTCAAGTACATTTGTTCTGCAAATATCTTCAACATTAGCTTCTGCAAGCCATTTTTGTCCTACCCATGTGGTTACACATTTCCAATGAAGGATGGTGAGTATAATTTCTCCATGACATATTTCATCAATTTTAACAGAAGCAACAAGTTTCCTGTGGTTGTGGATTGGGCAACGGGGAACAGGTGCCCAGCTGCTCAGAAGAATTCTTCAAGCTATGCATGTGAGTCAGATATAGTGAATGTCACAATGCAAAGTTGGGATCTGGTTACCATTGTAAATCCTCCACTGGTTTTTAAGGAAATCCTTACCTACCATATGGTTGTCAAGGTCTCTATATATTCCTCCTTTTAATCATTTTTAATGTCTTTTTATATAACAATCAATTTTATAAATATTAAAACCCTACTACATTAGTTTTTATTTGAGGATAAAATTTATATAACAAACTTTTTTTATGTTGAAACATCACTCATTTTGAAACTGAAATGTTAATTATTTCGTATTTCTTGTTCCAATGTACAATTGTTACCAAGTGTACGAATTAATGGCAAACTATACACAAATTTTGAACATTTTTTTCTTTAAAACTCATTAATTATCTTTTAGATGTTGAAGAATGCACTGAGGAATCCCACGACTATTTAAAGGGGAAATCAAATGTATCAACTGTGCAGTAGGGAGCTACAATTGTTCTTGTCAAGGGATACGAAGATGGGAAGATCAATGGAAGCGGATGTGTTATTAGCATGAATAACCGCAAAATAATAATTGCTTTATGTAAGTATACTTTTGTTTGTCAAAACATTCTATTCTCCAATACAAACAACATTAATAGGGTTTACTATTACAATATAATATTCCTGAAAGAAATTTCATTGGTATAAAAAACGATATTAATAATATAAACTACATCTTTCTATACAACGGTGAGAATGAGTGATAATGCCATATTTTTCCATGATTCCAGTATTGAATTGAGAGAAAATGTCAACTCTGTCTTAACTTTTTTACCTTGCAAGACCTAGTTTTCTTTTAATTTATTAAGTGGGTGCATCTTAAGTTGTATTGAATGAATGTCATCACTAATCGCTTTTTTTTTTGTAGCAAATAATGTGCATGGAAGAACCTCCACAAGTTTATAGAGCTTAAGCAGTCACAAAAGTAAGTAAAACAACAAAAAAGGTGAATTCCGGAATGTTGCCACTGAGCTATCCTTGGGCTACCGCTGAGCGCTTTGCTCTTTGGAAGGCTGTCGCAGAGCTGCTGTCGGGCTATCGCTTGAGCGGTGACAATGCTGATGTGGCAAGTATGATTTATTTAGGTCTAAAACACGAAGGGCTTGGCATTTTTGGCATCCTAGACACAAATTCTCTCAATTGGAGCTCTTGGAGGCGAGTTACGAGCTGTGGGAACAACTTTTCTTCATCCTCAGGTCTTCTTCCTTCTTCCATTTCCACCATTGTTGTAAGCTCAAATGGAGAGCTAGTTTCATTATTGTTGGGGATTGATGTAACCACGAATCTCTTATGTAAATTATAATTGATTTGAATGATTATATGCATCTTTCATTGATTGTTAGTGTTTAATTCCTTTTCTTAATGCTTGCTGTGAAATTGCTATCCATGGCATGATTTTAGGATTTGCTTGATATTTGGAAATGTTGGGTGAATCTGGAACTAGATTAAAAATCTAAAGGAAATTGTATCTAGGGATAGAAATATGACCTTTGGTTGTCTTGAATCTCAATTCTTAATGCGGAAATAATTGTTAGGTTTTTCAAGGGATTGAAGTCTAATAAGGAAGTGTAAGTTCTCTCTACCAAGGGACTGTGTTTGAGTAAATTAGTAGATTGACATTGACATATTAATGAAGAGAAAGTGATTCTCCATACATAAGAGTGAAGTAGGTGAAATCATCCCCCAACAATATCATTTCAAGTCTTCCCCATTTCTAAGTGTTTGAGTTATCAAAGACCACTTTTACCATTTATGTTTCATCTTTACTTCAATTGCATGAAAACCCAAAAATATGGAATCATTCTTTAGTTTAAGTTAATTAGAAATTATACAATTGTTTGATGACACGAGTCTCTTGGGAAACGATATTTGCTCTTACCAATTTTATTACTTGAACGATTCGGTACACTTGTCGAACTCCTCAATAAGTTTTTGGCGATGTTTCCGGGGACTCAGTGTTTAAAACTAGACTTTTGTGTGATTTTTAACCGATTTAGACTCTATTATTTTATGTATAAAAATCTGTTTTATTGTAATTACTATTTCTATTTTTTTGGGCCAACTTATGGCTCGAGTTTGGTTGTTCTCTAGTGTATGTAGGGAAGTATCCGTACAAGGAGGGTTGTGTCATCAGAACTACTCCTTGTCGACCCTGAGATCGAGAAAACAACTCGTAGAAATAATAGTGGCACAAGGAGACAACGAGCTATAAGTCAACAAGTTTCCCCCTGAATCTTCAACTTCTTTCAACAATCAACCCATTGAACTTCTTGATAATTCTTTAGTGAACGAAATGGATGGCACAAGACCACCTCCAAGGAGAACAATAGGGGACTCTATTGCTTACACAAGCCCGAGAAACTTCTCAAGCATTGTGAGGCCCACTATGAGTGACAAGTTGGCAGAAATGAAGCCTGCTCTACTCTAGCTCATCAGTTCAAATAAATTTTCTGGTATGGACAAGGAAGACCCTCATGCTCATTTGGTTACTTTCTATGAATTATGTGGCTCTATGGGTGTAATGAGAGAGGATGAAGAAGCGTTATACATGAGACTCTTCCCATTTTCTCTGAACGGCAAAGCAAAGGCTTGACTTCAGTCACAACCTAATCAAAGTTTGACTAGTTGGGAGGATGTGTAACACAAATTTCTTGCTCGCTTCTCTCTACCATCAAAGAGCACAAAAATAAAGGCTGCAATTGCTACTTTCGTCCAAGGAGTAGATGAACCACTATGTGAAGCTTGGGAAAGATTCAAAGCTTTATAGAGAAAGTGTCCCAATCATGGATTTAGCCTAGAAATGCAAGTGCAAACCTTCTGCAATGGTTTGCAACCTCATACAAAGATGATAGTTGATGCATCTTTTGGTGGTTCGGTTTTATTCAAAACTGTTGATGAAGCCATTGCTATTATTAAAAATATGGCTTCCACTAACATGCAGAGTCAACATGGGAGAACACAAGCACAAAATAGAGGAGTTTATGAACTTAACGTTCAAGATATACTATTTACACAGAACAAACTTCTAGCTCAACAAATGAAGCTCCTAACTTAACATATATATGGTCAAACTACCTCAGCAGTTACAAGTAACAAACTTCTAGCTTAACAAATGAAGCTCCTAACTTAACATATATATGGTCAAACTACCTCAGCAGTTACAAGTAATGCAAACTCATGCTTAAACGCATCATCAGGTAATAATTATTTTTAGTTATTGAACACATGTTTTCACTATAAGTGGTATTCTTCTTTCTAATGTTTAGATTTATTTTTCAATTTTATGCCTTAAATAAACACTTTTTAAAATTAAAATAATTATTTTATTATTTTTATTATTAAAATAATCACATGTTTAAGTTTAACTATTTTTTTAAGTATAAAACTATTTACAAAATAAATAAAATGTTTTACAATAAAATTACAAAAATTATTTAATTTAGTTTTATAATAATAATAATAATAATAATAATAATAATAATAATAATAATAATAATAATAATAATAAGCTTATTATTTTTATTATCGCAAAATACACATTCATGTGTGTGTTTTTACTATTATTTTTGTGGGTGTGTCTTCACTAATATCCTATTAATTAAGATGGTAGTATTTTAGGTTCAAAATTTAATTTCATTAGTTAATAGTAAATTATATAGGCTGAAAACAATAATATTTTTTGTATATGAATCCATTTTTCTTTTTAGAAAAAAGGTTTAGGTATACTTTTATTAATAGAGTACTATTAAAATAAATTGTAAATTTTTTTATAAAGTACCTATTAAGCTTTAAATAGGATAAATAAATAAAAACTCAAGTTTTATATTTTCTCGCCCAAACAAACTCAAATTTCAATTAGTGAAATAAATGAATTACTCTTAAACCATCAATATTTTAAAAACTAAATTCAAGTTTTAAGAATTTAATCTGGCTAATTTTCAGCAAAATTTTATATTTTATACTTTTTTTATCTTAAAAATAGAAGATATATATATGGGTTTGCTAACTTGCGTACGCCTGTTTTTCAGTTGATACATTTTAGCAATGTGTACCAGTTTCAGTAGACAAAAATACTCTTATATATCATGAATTCTAAGTTTTAAGGTTAAGGGTATTTTACTAATTTTCATTCTTAAAATTAAATAAATAAAAAAAGAAACTCCCAAACCCTTACCCACCTCTCTCGTTCCTCTCAACCATTCCTCTTTCATCTCTTTCACTCCAACCTTTTCTCTGTCATCCCTACTCTAGTCCCAATTAAAAAAAAATCAGGAACACTTGCCTTATTTTAATAATTTTCATTCTCAAAACTAAAAAAAGAAACCCCAAACCCTTACTCACCTCCTTCATCCCTCTCAACCCTTTCTCCTTCATCTCTCTCACTCAAACATTTGCTCTGTCATCTCTGCATTAGCCCCAACTAAAAAAACACTCATTATTACATAAAATGGTTAGAGAAAAAAATACTTTTATATATATATATATATATATATATATATATATATATATATATTCTTATTCTCTCATCACGAAAATCAGTCTTCTGACAAATAATAAGTCTATTTGTTTCTGACCTTAGGTTACCAATTGACTATACTTATAATTCATAATTTTAAAAAAAATATAGTTCAATATATAAAGATAATAACAACTGACAGATGAAAGATAAAATAATGCGATACACAGAAAATAAAGAAAAAGAAAAAAAAATAAGTGCATATATTCAACATTTTTCTCAGCTCTTCTGTTATCTTATTATCTCAATTAAATTAAATTATTATAACTTTTTTCATCAATAAGAATTCAACTTATGTTACAACATCTCAAATAGCCATGATCATAATGTTAGTTTTATGTTATAAAGATGTATATAATAATTTTTTTTTTCTTCTCTAAATTAAAAATAATAATAAATGTATCACTTATTAGAACAATTTTATTAACACTTCAGGGAAAAAACATTACATTAATATGCTTTTTTAGTAATAAAACAATTATTTTTGAGATAGACAATAATTAATTTAAAATAAATTACATATGCAAACTAATATTTTGTTAAAATTTTTTAATTTCAGTTTTTTTAACTGTTTTAGAGGTAAGTAATATTCATGCATGGTTTGATGTGCAACAGTCCTTAAACATTTATTCCCTTCTTCATTTGCCACGTACTCATGCTGACGTGGAAATCAAATTTTCAATAACTGGTCACATTTTTAACATCACAGCCCTCACAAAAAACGCCAAATAAGAAATATGTTCCAATCAGCTACTCACATAACAACTGTGACAAAAGTAATGTACCTATCCATTTATAATCTCTCCTTCTTCTTTTTTTTTATCCTTTTCTTCTTTTCGAAAAAAAAAATATATCATAATTATGTTTTCCAACTACGCAAGCAAAATCCGTTGTTTTTCTTTTCTTCGTCACTGCTATATTCATGGGCTTCTCCTTCACTTTCGTTCTATTTGCCTGCTAAATATCCAGCTCAGTTTTTCCCGGAAAATAGAAGAAAACGCTGAATGTAGGTTTGAAATTTCTCCTAAATTTTTCCACGGCACTTTCTGCGACTCATTGTTATGGTTCTTTTGTTATAGTTGCTGCTGTGATTTTCGTTTCGGCATATTGCGTGTTTTCTTTACTCGAATGCATACACTCGAGGTCTAGGGTTTTGGCCTGTTTTTTTCACTCATGTTCTCTTATCTTTAACTGCTACGACAAAATATAGCGGTTCATTGAAAATAATCGGCGAATTGCACCTCTGCAATTTCTGAATGGACCTTTATTTATTTCTTTATTTGGATTGAGAATCCGTGCTTGCTGCTGAATACCTCTCTTCGCTAAAATGCATTTTGTCGATGAAACGTGAAAAGAAAGGTTGCTTATAGAACAGTTTTGTGTAAACTGCACTGCAGTTATGTGTTCCTGTGAAACTCAGAGAGGAGTGTAAATGTATTAAAATTAAAATATGGTTGTAGTCCTAAAAACAGTATTCATGCTTTTTTGCAAGTGAGAAGTGGAACTATTGTTTTGAAATAATTAATTTTTGGTATTTGTCTTGTACTACTCTTAGTAGCTGTGGATATTAAGTTACTGACAACTTAGAGAAGTGCGTGTGCGTGTTTGTTATCCTATGTACTGGACATTGTAGTCTATATACATTGAAATCTCTCTGCTGTCTGCTTTGTTTCTAATGATGGTGTCATCTTATTGCAAAATTGGATATATAAAGATAATTGATGTAACCATATTAATTTTGGCGATAATAAAGAATATTAAGGCTGAATTTTGTAACAATCTCTTTTTTTTTTTTTTAAATGGAAAGATTTTTCTGAAACATTCTTGTGGGATGTTTATGTGTCCGATCTTTTATTTAGGTCCCCTTTCATCAACCAAACCCTTTAGTACGAGGTTGTTGTCTAGCTAAAGGTAGTTGACGTGATGGTGGCCAGCTAACAGTTATTGGATAGTACTATACTTAGTAAATAGTTATACGCATTAAAGTTTTTGTTACAGCGTTTGTTATACTTCATAAAAAAATGGCATGCCAGCCGAGTTCTGCCCGTAGTTATTCATTTAGTTAGAGGTTGGGGCTTATTGATACCTTAATGTCTAGAACTTGAATGATACTTCAGATTATGGTTTCTGAACTTACGAGAACTCTGAGTTTCTGCTATTTTGTATTTCTGAAATTTATCATTATTAAACCTTCTTTCATAATCAGAATGGGTGAGTTTCTTAATAGTTGAATTACCTGTACATGCTTTGAAAGAGAATTAGGAGTTTCTTTTTTTAATATATGTGTATAAATATTCATTCTTGAGTGATTTGGTTTCTAATGCAGGATAATTGTCCTATCTCGATTTGGAAATCTTTGTTAGTTCTACATGTTGCATGCTGAATTTGAAGGATAGCTTTTGTACCATAAAGGTGGTTTACTTGCGTATACTGTATCTTACATTGTACTGGTTGCCAGCCATACAGAAGAACAGAAGGAGGGAAAGTTATACAAAATTGGAGGGTTGTGGAACGGAAACCTTCACATTGTGTTGGCTGGAATATGTAAAACATATAATTGACCAAGTCAAGGGAAGACTATTTGTTACAACGAATTCTAATTAGTTCATGAGTTTGATTGATATTCTATGTTCTTCCAGATTTCTTTTTACACTAGTTGAGGCCACTAGCAGGTCAGGGGCCATGTGGCCCCTAAAATTAGAAATGGAGTCTACTGTTACCATCGGCTGGACCGTCTTCAGTTCAAGTATATTTATGTTTGTAGCTCTTGTTCTCTCCACATATCTGATATTTCAGCATTTAGCTGCCTATAATCAGCCTGAGGTATTTTCTTTATGTTCCTTTAGTTTTGGATCTTATCTTTCCTCCAATAAACTTCGTGTTTATGTAATGCCCAGTTCCCCTTTTCTTACTGCTTCTTACAATTGCACCTTTCAACTGACTTGACCATTTTCTCCTCTTCATTACAATTTCCTTACCTTTAATATTATTTTCTATATATATATATATATATATATATATATATATATATTCTTTCTTTGATTCAGGAGCAGAAGTTTTTGATTGGTCTCATCTTAATGGTTCCTGTTTATGCCTTAGAATCGGTAAGGGAGGCTAAGTTAATGCCAAATACTGTGTGTTGTTCTGTTTATATAGCATCTTTTACTTGGGTTTATTAATTCATACAAGTGAAGACCGCTGTTGGTTGTGTTTTTTTATTCCACTTGCAACTGTTCTAATTTTTTCTAAACTTTTGTTGATACCTCATTGGATATATTGGAACTTACCTACTGGTGCATGTTGTCTGGTTAGATTTTCTGCTTCACTGCTGTTTACATAAATAACTAATTGTACATTTTTCAATGATTCAAGAATTTATGTGAGTGTCAAAAACAGCGAGACTAAAATAATGTTTTTCACTGCTTCATATTTTATTTGCATCTTTGTAATTTTGTTTCCTTTTCTATTTTGAGAATATTTAATTATCTAATAGTGATTTCGATGATATCTAAATTCAATAATTGACACTGAAGCTAGAATTTCCTTCTTTTAAGTAGATAATACTCAGATTTTTGTTCGTGTTATGTGATAATATAATTTCAGAGAAGCTTTGGGTTTACTTTTCCAGGAATTTATTAATCTGCCTGCTATGTGTGTGTTATCCAACCATGGAAGTTTTTCTTTTGGTTTCCTTTTAGCATGATTGTAATAGTAAGTTAGAAAGTTCTGATGGTTTTGTGATGCAGTTTTTGTCACTATTGGATTCCGGTGCAGCATTTAACTGTGAAGTTATTCGGGACTGCTATGAGGCTTTTGCATTGTATTGCTTTGAGAGATATTTGATAGCTTGCTTAGGTATGCTGAACAGATTGTATAGCTACATGATTTTCATTAGTTGTAGTGTTATTATGTGTGTGTCTATATATATATATATAAATTCCAGAAATGCAGAAGTGTAGGATTGAGATATTATACAAGATTTCCTCCTTTTTTTTTTTAATCTCAAGCCTAATTAAAAAAGTAAAAGCTATTAAATCTTTGTGACGCTGGAATATTATACTCTATTGATTAAAAGATGTCATACGCCTTCACAACGCCTGAATTATGTTGGATTTTTCATGCCCTTTAATAATACGAAAATTGTCTATGGTTGCTTGTAGGTGGTGAGGACAAAACAATTCAATTTATGGAAAGTATGAGCCTAACAGACTCCAGCACTCCTCTTCTAAAAGAATCATATGCATATGGAGTTGTAGAGCATCCATTTCCCTTAAATTGCTTCTTAAGAGACTGGTATCTTGGCAGTGACTTCTATCAATCTGTGAAAATTGGCATCGTACAATATGTATGTTAGATTTTGATAAATCGTGCGTTTGTTCCACCACTCTTCTCTTTCTGTGAAATAAGAATCAGTTTCTTTCTTCTTCTTGACGAAATCTTATATTCCAGATGATACTGAAAACGATATGTGCATTGCTGGCAATGATTCTGCAGTCTTTTGGGGTTTATGGAGAGGGAAAATTTGAATGGAAATATGGGTAAGAATATATTGTCTTGTGTTGTTTGTACCTATGATATGCATACCAAAAAATCTATAATCTCAATTCTCAACTACAATACAAGTCTTATTTTTATCATACATAAAATTTCTTATTTTTATCATACATAAAATTTCTTGCTTTTATTATTTGTATTTTCTTTTTCTTACCTTTTGTTTTTGGTAAAGGGGCACAATTTTATGACCATTTTGAAGCCCAATTCTACTATGTGCTTGCAGGTATCCCTATTTGGCATGCATTCTTAATTTTAGTCAGACATGGGCCTTGTATTGCCTTGTACAGTTCTATTCTGTCACGAAAGATAAATTGGAGCCAATAAAACCATTGACAAAATTTTTAACTTTTAAGTCAATCGTCTTCTTGACATGGTGGCAAGGTGTGGCTGTTGCATTTCTTTTTTACATGGGAGCATTTAAAGGGTCTTTGGCTCAAGAGCTGACAACGCGTATACAAGACTATATCATCTGTATAGAGGTATGGTATTCTTGGATTTTATACAATCATCGTACATATACTTTAGAACAAGTCAACTTTTATCGCCCGGTATGATCTATTTATGAAAACAAAAGTTTTAACTGGTTCCTGTGACAAGTTTGGATACATAAAATTGGGGGTATTTTTCTACCAATTAGGAAAAATGGTTGACCATTGAATATCTGTATCATATATGAATGCTTGTAAAGGTACAAAAGTGATACCTGTGATAAATGTCCCTGTGTCTACGTACGATTGAGTTGTCAGTAGTGTTATGTTCACTTCATCTGATATCCTTACACACCAGGCTTCGACTGTTGTAAGCTCTGCGGAGGCACATATATAGATGAAGACCTATTCCAATAGTACTTCAGTAGTATGGAGTACTCACTCTGTTATCTATATATGAAATTACATTTTTCCCTCCTATTTTTTATTTTTTTTTTAATTTCACCTGATACGATACCCCTTCTTTTTAGAGACTTGCAGAAACTCTATTGTTTTAACATTACACCCTTGTATTACGCTAATCTCCCTAAATTGTATTAAAAAAAATTACGTGTACTCCTATGAAGATGATTATTCTAAACCTTATAGAAAACAAGGTTATTGTGTGCAATCAGGAAAACGTTAGGGTGTAGCATTGCAACTTCTCTATTAAATATTAGGTTGTGCTGCAATTAAACGACCAATAACTGCTCTGCTGTCGAACTGCGATAGACTCGTTTTTATTTTAAGCTGAATCAGGTGTTATATGCTTAAGCAAGTTAAGTCAGTTTTCGTCTTTGTCAAATTGTGTTCATATACCATTTTCCGCCACTGTTTAGCCTAAATTTTCCAGTAGTATCATCAACCTGGAAAAGTTTTCAATCAATTTTGTAGTTCTTGGTTGGGAATTGTATTTTATTTGATTCCTTATCTTATTTGTTAACAGATGGGTGTTGCTGCTGTTGTGCACCTTTACGTCTTTCCTGCATTACCTTACAAAAGAGGAGAGAGGTGTGTCCGTGATGTATCAGTGATGGCAGACTATGCATCACTGGGAACCCCTCCTGATCCTGCTGAGGTTCAAGATTCTGAACGCTCAACTAGAATGCATCTGGGTAGACATGATGACATAGAGAGGCGTATGAAATTTACCCACAATGTTCGTGATGTGGTCTTCGGAAGTGGTGAAATTGTGAGATACGAAACACTAAAACGTTTCAAACCTTCGAATTTCCCCAATCATGTATCTCTGTCAAACTCACGCTGTTTTATTTCAGATTGTCGATGACATGAAATTTACAGTTTCACGTGTAGTAGAACCTGTAGAAAGGGGTATTGCAAAGTTAAGCAAAGCCTTCCATCAGATATCTGAAAATGTGAAACGCCATGAAGAGGAGCGGAGAAGCACAAAGGTCAAGGATGACAGTTATGTTGTTCCCTTGCGTTCCTGGAGACCAGAATTTTCTGATGTTGACGAGACTTTTGTGGAAGGAAGTGTCAGTGATAGTGGTTTGCCCAGCAGAAAGAGGCAACGTCTCCCATAGAAAGCGTCCGTATCGTGGAAGAGAAGATAGTTTAACCCTTGACATACAGTTGAACAAAGTATAGTTTTTGCACCCACGAGATAGAAATTTCTGATAGATTTTGACGTCAAATTATAACTCAAAATGACAATCTGGTGAGCTTTTTCAAAAATTGTATAAATATCTTGTGCCAGTCGCTCCAGCCTATTAATGGAAGTCGGGCTAGCACCAGGAAGTGCTAGGATCACAAAAATAATTCACTTATGCTTGGGTTGGGTAATTCGAAATGGATACAAAATAGTGATAGTGTATGTATGTGTGTGTCTATATATATATATAAATTATGTTTTAATATTTGTGATGATGGAATGCATTTTTTGTGATAGAGAATGGAGATGGAGAAAGAAAATGTGTGCTCTGTTGAGTGCTTGGGATATGGAATAAGAAGAATAAGTTTGGAGAATGGTAGTGATGGAAGATGGGGATCTTGAATCGTGTCTTGAATTTGTGCTACCGTCACATTTACATGTAATTAATAATAGGACATGAGTCCAATAATAGAGGGATGACGTGACAATACGTAAAAGGAAAAAGTTATCGCCGTTTAACAGTGAGGACTAAATTTATATATATATATATATATATATATATATATATATATATATATATATATATATATATATATATATTTTAAGTATAAGAATTTAATAAGATATTTGAAAAAGAGATTAAATTTCACGTTATATATTATTTAGATTTACAGTTTTTATATATTAATTTTATTTAAATTTGAATTTTATATTCTTATCACAATTTACGTTTTCATAATAATTATTTTGATTTTATTTGTATTTTGTAACCATACTGTACTTTCACTTTTCATGTTATAATCAGTTTCATAGATATTAAGTTATGTTTACCTCAGCAGTTTTTTGTTATATATAAATATATAAAATAATAATAATTATATGAGAAAATAGACATATTTACTTTCTTAAGTATTTACAAAAATCTAGTTCATAGATAAGGACATAATGTATATGATAAGGTATCGACAATAATGTTATAGTCTTTAATGGTAGAATATTTAAAATTTACATTTAATAGTTATTTAGCTATTCAAAATATGATATGATACTAATATTTTATATTAACTACAATCATTTTTATATTAACTACAATAGAGTAAAAACATATTTTATTCTCGTAGATTCTATTTATTTATGATTCTCTCTATTTTCTACTCATGTTAAAGATAATGATTATTGTAAAAGAAAAATAACTACACAGCACAAACTATAAAAGAAAGAAAATACACAACACAAACTACAGAAGGGTGAGTTAATGTTATTAAGTCCAATCATATCAAAATTTATATTTTTAAAATTAAAGATTCAATTTTTATCACATCACATAATTCTATAGTCAGACATTCACAAACACAAGACTAAGACATTTATAGACTGAATATCAGGATTGATACAATTGTTCGAATACTAGAAGTTGAGTATTTGTGGTAATTTTTCATCAAATTTTTCACATTTCGTTATGATAACTTAAGATTGACCCAAAATTTACCGGTTCACAAACCTCTCCCCGGAGTTAGGTCACTATAACTTAATTGAAAAAGAATCCATGTTTCCTAAACTAGCTATATAAAAGTGGCTTTGTACAAGCACCAAGAGCTTGGTACAACAAAATAGAATCATATTTCCTACAAAGTGGCTTTGAGAGATGCTCTTGTGAACACACATTGTTTACAAAATCAACAAAAGGAGGTAAACTATTAATTGTGAGCTTATATGTCGATGATATATACATACTGCAAATGACGAAAGTATCTGTGATGATTTTAAAAATTCTATGATGTCAAAATTTGACATGTCCAACTTAGAGAGAATGGGGTATTTTCTTGCAATTGAGATTTTACATAATAGTATGAAATTTTCATGTGTTAAAGGAAATAATCTCAAGATGTTTTTATCTCAATTTGGCAAGAATGATTGTAATGCAATCAAGAATCCAATTTTTATTGGTACAAAACTATGTAGAAATGATGCAGGGAATAAAATAAATGCTACATTGTTCAAACAAGTAATTGGAAGCCTCATGTACTTGAGTGAAACCAGACTTGATCTAATGTATGGAGTTAGTTGAATAAGTAGATTCATGTCCAATCTAATAGAAATTTGTTGGTCTGTAGCTAAAAGAACACTGAGATATTGAAGGGGCACTAATGAACTTGGTATTTTCTACAAGAAAGGGGAAAACACACATTGTTGCATTAGACATTGATTTTGTTGGAGATTTGGAAGAGCACATATGGTTTTGTGTTTTCTTTAGGATCTAAAGCAGTTTCATGGTCTTCGAAAAACAACCAATGGTAACACTGTTTACTACAAAAGCAGAGTACATAGCTATTGCATCATGTGCATGTCAATGTATATAAATTAAAAGAGTATTGAAGACTCTTGGATTCAAAGAACAAGAAAATACTCTAGTTTTATGTGAGAACAATTCAACCATTAAGTTATATGAGAATTTAATATTTCATGAAAGGAGTAAACATATTAATATTAGATTTTATTTTTTAAGAGATCTTGTCAAAGAAGAAAACATCGAGTTAAGCTACTCTAACATTCAAAATCAATTGACTAACATAATGACCAAACCATTAAAAATGGTACAGTTTCCAAAGTTTAAGAGAATGTTAGACATGGTTGAAGTGTCACGTATAAACTAAATACTATTTACATCTAATTTATGGGAGAGAATACTAACAGATAAGTTATCAATATTTTATTTTGTTTTTAAGCAGTTTTTTATTTAAATAAATTAGGTTAATTATTGACCTATTCTTTAAGAAGTGAAAACTATATTTTAGCTTATGATTTAGTTAGACGCAACCCACTAATTTCTACGTGAAAGTAGTAGGATTGGATATTTGTATTTGGTTATAAAATATAATACTGTTCAGTTTTTTATCAATACAAACTAATACAGAGTTTGGAAAATTATTCTATCTTATTTGTATTCGCTGACCGCATTCAACTTTTATTTTGTTATTTCTTTGAAAAAACTTAGACTTTCAACAGCACTTCCCATTAAAAAAAAGTTGCAATTTCGTTTCATTCTTAAATAAAAAGAACATTTATGGTTGAATTAAATCCGTAGCATCTGAAAAGAAATGTATGACTAATTTTTCTTAATTATCTTAGAAAATCACGTTAAAATATTTATGATTGAATTGGCCAATTGAAAATTTGTTAATACTGACCTGTACTGTTACACTGACCAATTGAAAATATTTAGAAATGTATGACTAATGATTTATGAAACTTTTACTTTAGCTTTTGATTTTATAAAATACACAGTTTAACTCATAACTTTTGAGTTTGTTTAAATTTTTTGTGGAAAAGATAATTTTGGTTGTCTTTTTCGATTAAAAGAAGGCCCATCGCAATTATATCAGTACAAGCAAAACTTCTACTGATATGAACTCTCCATCTCGCTTATACTGTGCTTGATTTTTCAAGTCTTTGCCTTCTTTCATATAGCAATACCAGCAAATTTCATCATTCAAAAACTCATCAATAGTAGCACCCGAGATACATGTACACTATATTTATATACAAAATACAGATATTTTTTGTACAACGACAATGCAAAGGTTTCAACCACATTGTTTTTGTGCTATTTACGTGTTTCATGATTTATACACAGTTTGAGTTAATTACAATTGAACTATTTGCAGCATGGGAGACACTTGTATCACAATCAGTTTGAAACTGTATGATACTGAGGAAGATTCTGGAAAATAGGTGAATTCCTCTGCCTCTAGAATCTTTCAAAATTCTGTTTACACTTCCATCTTTTCTTGCAGAAGAGGTATCTTCTTGTCCAAGGAATCTGAGCTATCGTCACAGCTTGTCTCTTCTTCATTTCCTTTGACTTGTCCATACATTATTGTATAATACCCCATTCCAAGTATGGTTGTTCCTATCACACTGCACATTTTAAAAAAAAAATTATATAGTAGACTTCCAGACAAATCAGAACCAAAATTTTCATACTTGTATAAAAATATGCATCTGGTGGGGTCAACAAAATGAATGAGAATTTAGTTCAACTACCTTCCATAATGAAGGCTGTTAGAAAAGAAGCAAACTGCAAAAGTAGCGGCAAATGCAATACCAAAGGGTTTGAAAAGTGGAACATAAAGTGGACCCTTCGTGCGAGTTAACCATGCTTGAACATTTGGACGAATCACACCTCCTACCAGTGACTGTTACACGTCTCTCATCAGCACAGCTTTGCAGTTACTTATTTATATATGTATATCAAAAAATGATATTCAACTATATATATTGACACTTACAGTTAGAAGAATGAGAATAAGATCCTTGTTGCGTTTTATCTTCCAAGCATTTATGTCCCACTCAACAATACACGACACTGTTGCACTGAGGATCGTTCCAATTAAGCTAGAATAAGAAACCACCTTCATTGGTTCTGGATATTGTTCTAGAGTTTCTTTCTAGCAGGTGGAAAGAAAAGAATAAACTTGAATCACACCACAATTATTCATCAGAGGGAAAACATGATTTTAAGAATAGAAGGAAAAAAAAACGTTAAAAGGGTATATATAAGAAAGCAAAAGGAGTATACCTGGATAAAGTTAGAAATTGAAAGGGAGAAAGAAGCTGCAGCAAGCAAAACGCCACCAAGAAGCCAAAATTCTGGTGTTGAGGAGAAGAGAAGAAGTTGCTTAGTTTGTCTAAGGTGGTGAGAAGAAGGTCTTACAAGTGGTCCCTTGTAGAATTCAGCTACCACTGCTCCCATTATTGATACCAACACACCAATCACTTGGACTTGGATACCAGGGCTTCTCAGATTCAACTCTGTCTTCCTGAAATAAACAGTATAAACTTACTATATTTATAGCAAACTCTTGAAAAACAATTCATAATTTTAATTTCAATTTGTTTATATATATATATATATATATATATATATATATATATATTAATCACTGGATTTTGATGAGGTGGAACCTGAGAATGAGAGAGAGCAGAAAATTAAACGTTGGGATCAAGTGGCTCATGGCACACACAAGTATAGGCGAACTATAACTTAGACCCAGAAATAAAAAGGCCTGAGTCATGGTTACCCTGCAGAATCCATTAATATATTAAAATGTTACAAATAAGAATACTACTGTTAAGCTAAATAACTATAATGCAGCAAGCAAATAAAATCTTCCACCGTGTGAAGATTCTATTTGAAGGCCAAAAAAATTGTTAGAACTGTTGAGAGAGAGAGAGAGAGAGAGAGAGAGAGTATGTATGTGTACCCTATCAAACCGATGAACAAGAATCGCATGAACAAAGAGAAAGTAAAAGTTAGCCGCTGCTTTCTGTGCAGAAGAGAGAATACTGAAGATCAGAACCAAAACAAAACCTCCATGCAAGAAACTTCATGAGCTAGCTAGCTAGCAACACAAGGAGAAGGAAAAGAAGAAGAGAAGGACCTGTCCTCTTGGTGTGATAAAAAGGAACAAGGGAACAGTATTATAGTGGCCAAAGCATTGGTATAAACTATGAACACAAATGGGCTCATTCCATTAGTTATTGCAGTTTTTGCAAAAATGGTGAGTCCTATTGTCCAACCTTCCATAATCACCATCATTATGAACGACAGCAACTCAGACATCTTAGTCTTAGCCTCCATTAAATGTTCTTCTCGTGTTCTCAGTCAGAGAGTGATAATATGATAATGGTGGTATAAATAGAAACTAGAACTTTCCTTTTTATATATAGCTAGAGAGGGAGGAGCTTTGAGTATCTGGTATGGAACTTGTCTTTGTCTGTGTGCTCCCCTAAGTAGGAGCTTGTAGAAACAAAAAAAGCGAAGCCTCTGTGTGTAGAAAGTTGTTTGTGGTTGTATTATAAGAAGGAAAGGTGGTGGAAGAAAAGAGATGGGACATTGCAAGTTGCAACCCTTGAGAAAAAGAGGAAGGTACTTTGGAGGTGAAGTTGCAACTCGAGTGTCCCAAATTCTTAAACAAGGGACCAAAGATGACGTCTGAGAGTTTTTAATCATTGAGTTATTTTCTTTTTGGTAGATCTTATGCACTTGTTCTCTGTTAATTTGTCCTCTTTTCTTTTCGGTCTTAGTTTGGCATCATTAACGTTAAACCAAGGGTAAAAAAACAGTTAAATATATGTCACTCTTTAGCTTGTAGTAGTTGATCTTATGGAGTTAATTAACCATGGTATAATATATAAATAATTGGGGCGAATAAGAGGAAAGTTTATAGTATGGTTGGGAATGCATTAGTGGCAGACATCTCTTCTGGCCCTACCACTAGAGGATATTTAATGCCTGAGCTCATGTTAACTACCATCTTGCGTGTGAAGAAGAAAGATTCAATTAGAATCTAAAGAAAATGTTGTTCTGTGGAATATTTTTTTTTTTTGAATCTTTGCAGTGTTGTCAAGTTTGTAGGACCCTGTAAATTGTGTATATTTTAAAGGTATATAAGATAAATGACACAGAGAATATTAGACACCATACATTAGACCATAAATTTATTCTGATTCACGAAATGAAAAGAATTTCCATGGGTCTTCTTAAATTATTATATCACACAGAAAACACGTACCTTAATAATCTTTGATTGCACAAGTAAAACTTAAATAGCTTAATAATTGATATATTTCATGTTTTTTATGTATTTCTTACCCATAATTTAATCAATACATTTTTTTTTTTCATTTTTGCATACACTATTTACAAAATTATGCCAAACATGATATAATGTTACATCTAATAACCATACCCACAATTTCATAAAGAAAACTGAACAAAAAGTTTTAAGAATCTTTTTTTTTTTTAATTTCAAATTATTATTTATAAGAATGATGCAGATACAATCACATAAATACTTAAATATTGTAAAGAATAATTAGTGTTAAGTTATCAGCCAAAATTTGAAACGAAACAACAATTACATAAATTATCTACTAATTTACTCTAACTTAAATGAAAGGATTGTATCTCTTCATGTCTTGAACTTTGACAGTGATCATCTTTTCCACAAAGGTAAGAGTTGAGTTCAATATATATTAATGTATATTGGCCATGGTTCGTCTTTTATCTTGATAAAAGGGCTTTGTAAAACTATTGTCTTTGGAATAAAGCATCTTTTGTACCTCTCTTTTTAATCAAATTTTGCTTACAAAAAGATAGTTAAAGTAAATCTACACTTTATCTTTGGAATATTATATCTATTATATTGATTGTTGAAAATTTCATTCAGCTTTTGATTTTATAACAATATCATGCACTTAAATTTATAATCTTTTGTTTGTTTAATTTGTGAAAAAGATGATTTTGGCTGTCTTTTTCAAGAAAAAGATGGCTCTTTCTCATTTTGAGTCTATCACCCTGATACTGCGCATATTTTGTCAAGTCTTTTTGTTTTTGTTGAATTTCTTATAGAATATAAGTATTTTAATAATTTTTTTTAATAACATTTTAATAATAAATCACGTATTACTATTTTATAGATTTGTTTAAATTTATTTTCAAAAAAAATATTTAAACTAATCAATCACAAACTATTTTATATATATATATATATATATATATATATATATATATATATATATATATATATATATATATATTATTTTGGATCCAACACTGTGCACTTATCGCCCAATTCATGTTGGCCCGCGAACGAAGTATATGGAAAGCAAAAGAATGCGTGTGTGGCAGATTTGAAGATGAGAGTAAAGAGAGAGAGAGAGAGGCAACCCGAAGCTTCCTCTAGCGACAGAGAGAGAAGCGAGCGACGGTGGCCGGCAGAGCTCCGATACGACGGCGGTTGACGTCGACGCAGAAGAGAAAGATGAAGATCGTGTTGAGATAGGTAAGAAAAACTTAACATTTTATTGGATTGCAGTATATTCAAAATGAGCATGAGCGTTTATTGTTTCTGATAATGGGAAAAGGGAAAGGAACTCCGTATAAAAAGAGTTCCAAAGGGGAAAATGGAAAAACAGAAAAACAAACAACTAACAAACCGAAAACACTGTCCTAACACGACAGTGAAGAGAATCGAACGATTCTACACACCCTCCCCTCAAGCTGGACGGTGTATATTAACCAGTCCAAGCTTGGGAACAATGTTCTTGAAGCAACCTTCCTGGATTTTTTCACGAACAACGTGACAATCAAGCTCGATATGTTTGGTCCGTTCGTGAAAGCTCTGATTATGAGCAATATGACGAGCAGATTTGTTGTCGCAGTATAGAGCAGGAATTCCAGATTGTTCAATTTGAAGATCTTGTAGTAGATAGTGGAGCCACTGTATTTCACATACAGTGGCTGCTAGGGCTCTGTACTCAGCTTCAGTAGATGATCTGGAAACAGTTCTCTACTTCTTAGACTTCCAGGAAATGAGAGATGTCCCAAGAAAGATACAAAAACCTGTAGTTGACCTTCTGGTATTGGGGTAGGTAGCCCAATCTGAGTCACTAAAACCTTTCAAATGCATGGGAGAATCAGCAGCGAAAAACAGTCCTTTACTTGGTGTAGACTTTATGTACCTGAGCACATGTTGAACAGCCCGATAGTGATGTTCTGTAGGTGATTGCATAAACTGACTAAGTAAGTTAATTGTATAACATAGGTCAGGTCTAGTATTTGTAAGGTAAAGTAACTTCCCTATCAATCTTCTGTAAGGTCCAGGATCATCAAGATAGCTATCCAACTTGTATAAAGGACTTGTGTCTCTAAGGAAAGGAGTAGTAAAAGGTTTGCACCCCTCCATTCCAGTTTCCTCTAGTATGTCTAAGGCATACTTTCTTTGACATAGGTGAATTCCTCTTTTAGATCTAGCCACTTCCAAACCGAGGAAGTATTTGAGTTCTCCAAGATTCTTTATACGAAATTTATTGTGTAAGAGTTCTTTGATGCAATTGATTTCTTCCATAGAATTTCCTGCCAACACAATGTCATCCACATATATAAGCAAAGCAGTGAAACAAGTATCTATTCTTTTAGTAAATAACGAGTGATCAAATTTGGATTGTTTGTAATCAACAGAAGTTAGATAAGAGGACAATTTTTCAAACCATTGTCGGCTTGCTTGTTTCAATCCATATAGGGATTTAGTTAGTTTGCAAACTGCCCCTTTTTGTGAATGTCCAGTCCTGGAGGTGGTTGCATATAAACCTCTTCATTAAGATCACCATGAAGAAACGCATTGTCAACATCAAGTTGATGTAAGAACCAATTGTTAGAAGCTGCAAGAGCTATCAAAAGTCTAGCAGTAGTGAGTTTAACAACTGGTGAAAATGTGTCAAGGTAGTCTATCCCTTCCTGTTGAGTATACCCTTTTGCTACTAAACGGGCTTTATGCCTCTCAATGCTACCATCAGCTCTATACTTAGTTTTATATACCTACTTGCACCCTATAGGGGTTTTTCCTGGAGGCAACTGAGTTAGAAACCAAGTGTCATTGTCTTACAATGCTTTAATTTCCCTCTGCATTGCCTCAACCCATTCTTTTACGCCTTTGGCTTCATTATAAGTTTGAGGCTCCCTATTTCCAGTGACAACCATGATGTATTTTGAGTGTTTCTCTGACAAATTGTCACAACACAACAGATTAGAAATCGGATAAGGAGTTTTGAGATTTTTTCTCATAGTTAAGGATTGGTTCACCTGATGAACATAATCTTCCAAATATGCAGGGGTCTTTTTGGCCCTTTTTGATCTTCTGTGTCTGCGGTTCTCTTGGTTATTATCAATGTCAACAGGAGTCTACAACTCTTCTTCTTGATTAAATCCTTCTAACTCATCATGTCTGTCTCCATCAGTAGGATAATAATCCTTTGAGAAATCAATAAAAGACTCGTCTTCATCTCTCTCATTGTTTATGCTTTGCTGGCTGTCTAGAAAATTCTTATAAGGAAAAACTTCTTCATGAAATATGACATTTCTACTTATAAAAAGTTCTTTACTGTTTATCTCTAATACAATATAACCTTTGACACCACTCTTATATCCTAGAAAGACCCCTTTTCTAGCTCTAGGATCCAGTTTGTTTCTATTGTTTTCAAGAGTAGAAGCAAAACACAAGCAACCGAAGATTTTGAGGTCTAAGTAAGTAGGTGGAAGATTGTAAAGCATATCATAAGGATTTTTATTTACAAGAGTGGGAGAAGGCAGTCTGTTTATTAGATAGACAACATGTCCTATAGCATATGACCAGTAAACTTTAGGTATATTAGAATGAAAAAGAAGACTACGTGTCACATTGAGTATATGTTGGTGTTTTCTTTCAACTACAGAGTTTTGTTTTGGAGTCTCAACACAACTTTTTTTATGAATGATTCCATGCATATCATAGAAACTGACACAATTAAATTCTGGCCTGTTGTCTGATCTAATAATTTTAATCATTTTGTTAAATTGATTTTTGACTTTGATGATAAAATTCTGCAATAAGTCTCTGGTTTGTCCCTTGTTATTCATTTGGAAAACCCATGTGTGTCTGCTATAATCGTCAACTATGCTAAGAAAATACCTGTGCCCATGAACAGAAACAGTATTTAGGGGACCCCAAACATAACAATGAATAACCTCAAAGCATTCAGTCGTAACAGAGAAACTTTTTGTAAAGGGTAACTTGTGTTGTTTAGCATAATGACAAGTATCACATACAGTATAAGTATCAATATTAATTTTGACATAAGGAAACATTTCACTTATATGTTTTACAACATTGGGTCCAGGGTGACCTAGTCTATGATGCCACAAGTTAACATCAGTCTTTTTAAACGAGAAAACTGTCTTTGAAACATCTCTTTGGTCAGTTTTAGGGAAATCTTGTAGATAATAGAGTCCATTCCAAGGTTTAGCACATCCAATCGTCTTCAATGAACATTTCTCCCTTATCTGACAATCCTTAGAAGAAAAGATTAGGTTACAATTCAAGTCTTTGATAAGACTTGGTACAGAAATCAAATTAAAACAAAAATTAGGTATATAGAGAACATTGAAGATGATAAAACTTTCATTAAATTTCACGGTTCTTGCATGTTCAACAATGATGATAGTTATATTGGGTAATTTTATGGAAATAGGCTTAATTTTGTAAAAAACAACAAAATTGGTCTTGTCATGTGTAACATGATCTGTTGCACCAATGTCTATGATCCAGGAAGAATTACCTGGTTTATTCTCAGTTTCTTTCCTCTGAACTTGATTGATCTTATGAAGGGATGGTTCTTCGGCCTTGTCTATCATTCTCATAAGCTTTTGCATCTGTTCTGGTGTAAAGGGATTAGTATTACTATTGTTGATGGTCTGTTGTTGTGTCTTCAAAGTGCCTTCAGAGTCAGTGTTGTTTTGACAAACATTGATAGAATTCCAATCATTCCTTTTATCTTCTTTCTTATACCAAGGCGGGTATCCGTGCTTAGAATAGCACTCATCAATAGTGTGATTCATCTTGTTGCAATATGAACACTGTTTTCCATAATTTGGGTTTCTTCCCCTTCCTCTGCCTTGACCACGAGTTCCAGTACCTCGTCCCTGATTTCTCTAGTTCTGATCAGGTTTCCATTGATTAGTTTTATCTGCAACACTTTCCAGTATTCTAGTTTCAGTAGGACTTTGCTTTTCCTGTCTTTCTTGTTGCATAATGAGAGAGAAAACACGGTTAATGTTGGGTAGAGGATCCATTAAAAGAATCTGTGTCCTAACAGTATTGTAAGAATTATTCAAACCCTTCAAAAAGCAAATAACATGTTCTACTTCTCTATACTTCAACGAAACCTTGGATAAGTCACAGCTGCATGGAGTTTCACATGTGCATGTAGGTATGGGCCTTAAGGACTCCAGTTCTTCCCATAGGATTTTTAGGTCTGTAAAAAATTGGTTGACTCCCCGTCTCCTTGTTTAATCGAGTGTATGTCCTGCAGCAAGTTTGAGATTTTGAAATAATCTCCTTTGGAAAACCTCTCCTTAAGCTCGTCCCATAATTCTTTCGCTTCTTCCACGTAGATAACACTTTCAGCAATATGTGGAGACAAGGTTTTTGTTATCCATGATAGAATCATAACGTTGCTTCTTTCCCAAGCATCATAGGCAGCATCAGCTTTCTGGGGTTTCTTTATGGACCCGTCTATAAACTTGATTTTGTTCTTGGAAAGCAGTGCCCTCCTCATGGCCCTGCTCCAGGAAGAGTAGTTATTTTCGTTGAGAATTTGTGTAATTAGAGTCAAACCTGGGTTTTCTCCCGGGTGTAGGTAGAATGGACTGGCTAGATTGGAGACTTGGTCTGCTTGATCCATGGCAGCAAAAAGAACCCAAGAACCCAGTCCAAGAAGACACCAAGAAACAGCCCAATAAACAGCAGCGATGGCAACGGAAGCAGAGCAGGTACTAGACCTGCTCTGATACCATATTATTTTGGACCCAACACTGTGCACTTATGGCCCAATTCATGTTGGCCCGCAAACGAAGTATATGGAAAGCAAAAGAATGCGTGTGTGGTAGATTTGAAGATGAGAGTAAAGTGAGAGAGAGAGGCAACCCGAAGCTTCCTCTAGCGACAGAGAGAGAAGCGAGCGACGGTGGCCGGCAGAGCTCCGATACAACGGCGGTTGACATCGACGCAAAAGAGAAAGATGAAGATCGCGTTGAGATAGGTAAGAAAAACTTAACCTTTTATTGTATTGCAGTATATTCAAAATGAGCATGAGCGTTTATTGTTTCTGATAATGGAAAAAGGAAAAAGAACTCCGTATAAAAAGAGTTCCAAGGAGAAAAACAAAAAAACGGAAAAATAAAACAACTAACAAACCGAAAACATTGTCCTAACACGACAGCGAAGAGAATCAAACTATTCTCAATAAATATATATATATATATATATATATATATATATATATATATATATATATATATATATATAAAGTTGTTAAAATAACATTTTTCTTTCTCTTATACAACCAGGACGGGAAATTTAAATGACTCAGACTCTAAATATATGGATAACGTATATATCAAAACAGTAACGCTGGATGTACATGTTATATATACAGATAGAAATTTTTTGTACAACGAGGACATTATAAAGGTCTCAATTCCACCATCTTTTTTTCTTGCAAGCAACTTATATGTTTCATGTTATTTATATAGCTGGAAATTTCTAACACAATGGGTTTGAGACGATATGGTATGGAGGAAGTTCTGTTAATTGATGAATTCCTCAACCATATCTTTCGAAGTTTTATTCACACGAAAGAGAGAAAAAGTATGATAATAATAACTCTATTTACACTTCCATATTTTCTTGCAGAAGAGGTATCTTCTTGTCCAAAGAATCAGAGCTATCGTCACAGCTTGTCTCTTCTTCATTTCCTTTGATTTGTCCATATATCACTGTATAATACCCCATTCCAAGTAAAGTTGCTCCTATCACACTGCAAAGTATTTTTTTTTTCAGAATAAAAACAAATTACGTATGAAGGAGAGATACGGACAAATCAAGTGAAGCAAAAGTCTTGTGCATAATTAATCACTTCAGAAAAGAAGACAAAAATATCCATCTGGGGTGAAGAGAATTCAAGTACCTTCCATAATGAAGGCTGTTAGAAAAGAAGCAAAGTCCAAAAGTAGTGGCGAATGCAATACCAAAAGGCTTGAAAAGTGATACATAAAGTGGACCCTTCATTCTGGTTAACCATACTTGAATATTTGGACGAATCACACCTCCTACTAGTGCCTGTAATTTGAATATTTGAATATTCTCATCAGCAGCACATAATTATGTTTTGCTGTTATTAATTGTGCATATCAAAATGATATTCAATTTGTGTTGATACTCACAGTTAGAAGAATGAGAATAAGATCCTTGTTACGTTTTATCTTCCAAGCAATTATGTCCCTCTCAACAATACACGACACTACTGCACTGAGAATCGTTCCAATTAAGCTAGAATAAGAAACCACTTTCATTGGTTCTGGATATTGCTGGACGGTTTCTTTCTATAGCAGGGAGAGAAGTAAATTAAGAACAACCTTGAATTACAACGACGATCCATTCGAAAGACAAAGTATATTTTGAGAATAGAAAAGAAAATATGAAAAGGGTTTGAAAATCAAAAGAGAAGGTATATACTTGGATGAAGTTGGAAAGTGAAAGTGAGAAAAAAGCTGTAGCAAGCAAAGCGCCACCAAGAAGCCAAAACTCTGGTGTTGAGGAGAAGACAAGAAGTTGGTTGGTTTGTTTAAGGTGGTCAGAAGAGGGTCTTATAAGTGGTCCCTTGAAGAATTCTGCTAACACTGCTCCCATTATTGATACCAAGATACCAATTACTTGTACTTGGACACCAGTGCTTCTTAAATTCAGCTCTGTCTTCCTGAAATAAACTAAAACTACGAATTAAAATGATCTATAAAACTGACATCACGATGGAGGTCCTCTCTCTTATAATTTTATCACTAATTAACTTTATAGCTCCTATTTATATATATATATATATATATATATATATATATATATATATATATATATGTTATGCTTTAAATTTTGTGCATTATATGTTACAAGTAAATTGAATTCATGGTAAACATGATATTAGTATAAAATTTAATAAATTTTTCATAAATATATAGTTTTGTTTATTTCATTAGTATATATAACATGGATTTTTGGTCGAATATCCTTTCAGTAATACGAAGAAAATAAAAAATACCTAAACTTATTTCATAAGTTTAAATTTATTTAAACAAATTAATTTTAATTTGTAAGGAAAAAAATAACTTATTCTTTTCTGTATATAACGTTTTACATTTTTTAAAATGATATATATGTAGATTTAGTTTTTTCTTTTTTGTACAATTTTACAATTTACTAATAAAGCATAATATCGCATAAATCATTTGATACACATATATGGAAAATGTGCATTATGATCGAAGTGAAGATGTGTATAAAGAAAGAAGTCTCCGGAAGTTTGTGAGGAACCTGAGAATGAGAGAGAGAAGAAAGTTAAACGTTGGAATCAAGTGTCCCATGGCACACACAAGTATAGGCGAACTATAACTTAGACCCAGGAATAAAAAGCTCTGAGCCATGGTTATCCTGCAAAATCCATCCATCTAAAATCATTAATACAATACTACTACAACCAACTAATATTTGAAGAACCCTCATGCATGTATACCCTATAAAGCCAAGGAACAGGAATCGCATGAACAAAGAGAAAGTAAGAGTTGGCGGCTGCTTTCTGTGCAGAAGAAGAGAGAATACTGAAGATCAGAACCAAAACAAAACCTCCATGCAAGAAACTTCATGAGCTAGCTAGCTAGCAACACAAGAGAAGGAAAAGAGGAAAGAGAAGGACCTGTCCTCTTGGTGTGATAAAAAGGAACAAGGGAACAGTATTATAGTGGCCAAAGCATTGGTATAAACTATGAACACAAATGGGCTCATTCCATTAGTTATTGCAGTTTTTGCAAAAATGGTGAGTCCTATGGTCCAACCTTCCATAATCACCATCATTATGAACGACAGCAACTCAGACACCTTAGTCTTAGCCTCCATTCAATGTTCTTCTCGTGTTCTCAGTCAGAGAGTGATAATATGATAATGGTGGTATAAATAGAAACCCTCTTACGCTCTCTATATACTGAGTTGCTCTTGAAAAGCTTGGTTTCTGCTCCTAATATATATAAGAAGCAAAGAGAGAGGAATAGAAGACACGGGACCATGCAAGTATAACCTTTCACAAAATGGGGAAGCTACTTTGGAGGTGAAGTTGCATCTCGTGTGTCCCAAATTCTTAAACAAAGGACCAAAGATGACGTCTCAGGCAGTTTTAAATCATTGAATATATATTTTTTATTTTGTCTACATTCTCCATTCATTTTGGTCTTAATTCAGTTTAACCAGATGTTAGAAAACACTTGTATTTTATATGTACTAATGTGTATCACTATCTGGTTTATTGTGCTTATCTTATGTGTTTTTTTAACCATGGTATGAATATATGAATAATTGTGGACCAATAAGGGAAAGCTTTGTAGTATGGTTGAGAATGTATTAGTGGAAGACATCTTTTGTGGCCCTACCATTGAGAATATTTAATATGGCATTCGTGTAAACCTAAACATGGTTGTGTAATTATAAAAGATTCAATTAGTGTCTGAGGAAAATGTTATATATTGTGTGGAATATTTTATGAATCTTTCTACATTTTTGTCAAAATTGAGATGAATGAAACTCAACCAGGTTGTCGTCAAGACTCATGCGCTTGTTGGTGGGCCTGTTGGCGAAGCCTGACAGAGTCAATACAGTGTTGGGGGAACCTAGAAAGTAGCAAACTGAGCCCATAACATTGTTACTGTTGCTCCTTCAGAATTTGAAAGGTTGCTCTGAGAAGAGGGCTGAATTTCTTCTCTGTTAGATTTTAAATTCCTTTCATGTACTTGAGCCCCTCACCAGAAAAGCTTTTATACAATAATATCCACAATGTGCTACCATTAACTTTTTCTAATTTTATTTTATAAAGTGGTCAATGATAAAATAGGGTTGACGGAGGCAACATACTGAGAATTCTATTAAAATTGCTGACAAGAAGAGGATAAATGCTTATATCATTTCATTCTGTAAGGTGGACCAGAATATAAAAAGAAAAAAGATTGACATGTTTTTAAATGACATTGTCATAAACTTAATAAGGGTGGTTATTGATCAATTTAGATTTGGAAAAAAAAAAATCAAAATTCTCGTCAGAATATTAATTGGATTTAATACTATATAAATGTGAATTTTCTAAAAAATAAAATACTTGATTTTGTAAGAAAAATTCACATTTGTTTCTATTTCTAAAAAAAATGTCATTAATATTTCTACAAACAAAATACTAGAAGATTTATAAAAGAAACCATAATTATAAGGCAATATTTTATACATAATAAATAATAATGGGAAAAAAAATCATATTCATTGTTTAATTTGGGTTCAGAATATTTGTAAATTATAAATTCAATGCTGAAATTAATTAACATTAAATTGGTTCAAATTATATTTTATAAATTTAGAAATATGAACTAATTTAATTTAAATTATCAATTTGATTGAATGGATCCAAATCTGTTAACATCACTACATATCATTCACTTAATCACATGGTGTTATGTGCGGTTAAATTAGTAGAGCAAGCTTACAAGCTTAAGATAAATAGACCATTTATATAAGTTTACTTAATATTGGAGTTAATATATTGGACCTATATGTTTAATATCAAATTGAAATTTAAAGGGAAAAATGGCTTTTCTATGCTTCCTCATTCCAAGTAAGAACTCAAATACGACATTTAAAATTTTAAATTTAAAAAAAAAAAGTGGGAGCGGTTTCTTTCCCTTAAGTGGAAAAGCGAAAAATAAAATTTATGACTTTGACATTGTTAAAATATTGAGCATAATGATGTATAAGGTCGGTGGTGTATTTATAAATCATAACAAAATATGTTTTAGTTTGTCATTCATCAATTAAATAATTATACTGAAGTGATATTGTAATAATATACTTTCACTCAATATTTCTTCATTTAGATATACTATTAAAGAACTGATTTAAGGACACTCGCGACAAAAAAAAAGGAAATTAGAAAATAGGTATAATGTAGAAAAAAGATGAATAATTTTTTTTAATAGTTATATGTATATTATTCTTAGAATTAAGTGTTGATTAATTATTGAGTAATTCACTTAAACCAAATTTGATAATTGTAGCAAATCATTATCTATACACCTAAGCAAGCACTCTTTCTTCAATATGTATTGACCAATGTCATCGTAAAGTGATATAACAGAAGGAGTTTACTCTGTTAACACAACCAAGTCGATTCATACAAAGTCAAAATCATAAGCTCTTGAGAGCATGATGGAAGATAATCGTTTTGCATTTCTAAATGAAAGTCAATGTATAAACTGTATAAAAAAAAAAAAAAAACTTTCATTTCTTCATGCACTATATAAAAAAAACTTTTCATTTTCCTTCTTTTAGCTCTGCAATCTGAAAATTAAAATAAATTTCAAACTACATAATTCAAAACTCAATCCAAATAAGCCCTTAAATCTTAATTGATCTGCATTACAAACACTTCTGGTTTTTGCATATTTTAAATCAGTAATAGAACTTAGCATCAACAATTGAATTCAAGTACTACAACGTGGCCATAACTGCAAAAAATTATTCCAAACTAATATAAATATAAGTAGTAGCGAGACATGAGAGGGGTTTTTTTTTTTGGTTGATTAAGCATTCATCATACCATTAGTCACTCTCATCATCTCAACACCGCATTTCATTTCACTTTGTTATCATGTATTGTATCTATCACCTTCCACATGGAAAACTAAGTCTTTTGGATTGATTTCTTCTATAATTTCACAATGGGTAATGAGGTGCAATACAACTTTATTCATTTAATTATATACAAATTTATTTTTGTTTATTCTTGAATTCTGATTTATATGCCTTAAGGTTGTTTTGAACTTTAGTATTTCAATTTTACATTTTAGTTATACTTTCTATTTAAACTTCTAAATAATTTCTTGTTTAAGTGAAAGATAAAAGATTTACATTGTTTGCATGCACATGTGTAATCTTTATTATGCTTTATTCATCATACTTGGACTATAGTAATGAATTAAGTAATTAGAGTCTTTCTTGGGCTACAAAAAGAAGCGAAATGAATTAATTGATTGGTTGATTCTAATTTTCATGTTTGTTTGCTTAATAATAAGAGGTACAAGAATAGGTAGGATTTTACATTGTTTGTACTATGCATGTAAAATCTAAGTAAGAGTCTTACTTGCTTGGGTTAAGTAATGGATTGGTAAACTAAAAAGAGTAAGAAACTTAGCAAATTAATTAATGGATCATTTTATTGACTTCAAATCTATTTGGAAATTGATTGAATAATGATGCTTAGAAAACCGATACAGAATCTTAATATGAGATATCTGAAAATTTAACCTGTGTTTAACATATTTGTTTAAGTCTTTTACATTTTGCATAATTTACTATTTCATTCAAAACACTTTTTTTTTCTACCGTTTTTTCATCTAACACCTTATGTAGAAATCATAAGAAACTAATCTAAGTGAGTTTTTTCATGGAATTTGTTGAAAGACGATTGTGGTTGATTTAACACAATCTAGTAGCTCATCCTATAATACTAACTATAACGTTGTAGAAGTGGCAATTATTTGATAGCTAAAATGACATTAAGTATATCCCATTAAGAAATTTTTGTACAAAGTGTTGGTAAAAATTGTCTTGAAAAATGAAGATTTGATGAAGCTTGAAAACTTATGTGTAAATTTAACTTAGGATAGAAATCTTAGTGCGAGTGTTGTAGATATTTAATATGTTAAAATGTGTTAGAAGTGGACTTTAAACCTAACTCAACCCCACAAAACAAACTTGTAAAGTGAGGTTTGCATCCACTTATATATTATGTGTTGGCCTTATTTCTAGTCGATGTGGGACTTTCAACACACCCCCTCACGCCGAGGTATACACATCTCAAGCGTGGGACTAGACATTAATGGGTGGTCCGATAGCGGGTGGAACAATATGCCCAACAAACAACAAATATCGATAGGATAGGTTTTAACGATGACTCTAATATCATGTTAGAAGTGGATTTTAAACCTAACTTAACCCCATAAAACTAACTTGTTTTTGCACCCACTTATATACTATGAATTGGTCTTATCTCTAATCGATGTGAGACTTCCAACAAAATGATTTTTAATAGGTTAAATGACTTATGCACGTATATGTAAATGACATATTAAATCAAATGAAATAACATAAGTTAATTTCACTTAAGTAAGTGAAATCAATCGATTGAGAATTATTTTCAATCAATTCAATATGTCAAATTTACATAGTATACAATCTTTCTTTTATGTGAAAAGATGAGAGATTTGAAAAACATTGAAACAATTTTGAAAATTTGCTCAATCTCATTCTCTTAGAGAAAGTTGTGTTGCTATTGGTTGAAAATCACTCACTCAAAAAGTGTTGAAGTTGTGATTACTCCTTATTGGCGAGTTGAAGAAGGATATTCATTAACTAGGGAGAGCAAATCTCAGGATTTGATCTTTCCCGTGTCTTAGCTTATGTTTATGTGGTGTTCCTAATGTGACTCCAAGAATACGAGAGTGATTATTATGGTATCTTGATTATTTCTTATGTGATTTAAAAAACTTGTGTTGTGTGTATTTTTCTTTTTCAAGAATTAAACTGTAAGGATATTTTAATATTTTGAATTGGTGAAAAGTTAAGGTTTTCGTGACTAAATGGATGTTATTTTTAAGTTTATACAAATTTAAAATTCTAATTGTTTGTTTTAAGAAATGCTATAAATTGGATTTTTAATATTAATAATTTTGGGGTAATTACAGTTGATAAATTAGTATATTTTTACTTTTATAATTATCTACAATATCATATTAATCGTATGTGTAATTTGATTGTTGTGTGAAATATTAGTGTCAAAATTTTAATTAAGTGTTTTCATATCTTAATCAATTGAAATGTTTGATTAAGGAATGTAACAAGTTTTAAATTTCGTGGTCAATCAGATTTAAGAAAATCTTTTTCATAAGTTTTTGAAATGAAGATATTTTTAAAGGAATAACTCAACCCTTTTTCTTGGCATAAACCGTTTTTAGTGATTACACTCATAAAATTTGAACATTTTCTTATAGAAATCATGTTATAATGTTTTAAATTAATTTTTGTATATTTTATTTAATATCTTTTTGAAATTCTGACTTCAACGTGAGGTTTTTAAAATTATTAGATATATTATATTTATCTTTTATTTTAAGTTAGTTTGTTATTATTTTTTATTTGTATTTTAGACTGAGTTCATATTTCTTCTATTATAAAATAAAGTACCCTATGTGTATATTCAACACATGGGAGACTAATTTTATACATAATTTTCACTATATTCAATATTGTATCAGAGCCTAAGATTCTTTTGAGAATTTTTTTTGTTGCCTCTGCCACTACACCCTCCGCTGTGGGAGGTGGCACCATCTACCGTTGTCATCTATCATTACTACTATTAAAGTTCTAGTTTCGACTTACAATCACACGATTTTGATCTTTTCAATCAGGTGACAATCATGTCATCAACAATGCCTTCATCGCCTTTTGAAGTTGTGAATTTGTTCCCTTTTCCATCATACATAGTGACACATCTCGCATCGATTTAAAGCGTTGAGGTCACTCTTTTTCCTTTTTCATGTGCCTTGATTAGAGAATTCTGGATTTTAAAGTTTTCTCTCTCATGTTCATCCATGGCTTATTCTGCCGTTGTCTTTTCTGACCTCCCTTTTGTCACCATTGCGTTTGACCCATCCATATATGCTTTTTCTCCTATGAAAAATATGACTTTTGTTAGCTTATTTATAGTCGTGGTGGCCCTTCAACAATAACCTCTTTATCCACTAGATATCAACAATGCATTCTTCAACGATAATTTGCAACAAGAGATTTACATGGAGTAACCTTCCAGATTTGTTGCTCAGGGAGAGTTTTTTGGGTTGGTATTTTGTCTTGTATGTCGTATTTGCAAATCATTAATAATTTGGTGTCACTCGAGTGATATTTTCACTAAGTTTTTATGGATTATATTAGTAACAAACTTGGTACATATGATTTATATGCACTAGCTTGAGGGAGAGTGTTAGATATATTATCTTTATTTTATATTTATATTTTATCTTTAATTAGGTTGTTATTATTTCTTATTTGTATTTTAAGCTTAGTCCATATATCTTCAACAATAACCTCTTTATTCACTAGATGTCAACAATGCGTTCTTTAACGAAGATTTGCAAGAGATTTACATGAAGCAACCTCCTAGATTTGTTATTCAGGGTTGGTATTTCTTCTTATATGTCCTTTTCGTAAATCATTAACAATTTGTGTCATTCGAATGCAGATGGAGATACTTTCATTAAGCCTTTATGGATTATATTAGTAATAAGCTTGGTACATACGATTTGTATGCACTAGCTTAAGGAGAACGTTTTATATATATATATATATATATATATATATATATATATATATATATATATATATATATATATATATATATATATATATATATTCCATAAGGGAGACTAATCTTATACGTAATTTTCACTATATCCAACAAAAATGTTTATATAATTACATAATATTTCATTTAGTTATTTGTAGAAATATATACTTACAAGAAATAATTTCTTTTATAATTCAAGATTTTATTATTTTGATGATGTCATATTATTAAATAGTTACGAACACCTTAGTCTTATATCTTCCGACAAAAATACTTTTATGACCTTAAATGTAATCTTTGAAATATTCGTACTTACATACGAACTTTTATATATTAAGTATGTTTTATATTTTTAATATATTAAATTTGCATTTGTAAATAAAGTAACTGTTTCTTTGCGCAATTTGACTACATGTTTATCTAATAAAATATTTAATTAGTAATTTAACTTTTATATTTAGACCCATGATTTATTTTTGTTTTTTATATGCCTTTTTTTTTTACATCCCAATAATATACAACATGTATATGTAATCTAGACGTCATCTATTACAATAAAGGAACTTAAAGTCATCCTTGAAATAACATGCATTACAAAAATATACAACATGCATTAGGAGTACAGTCATCCTTGAAATAGCTGAAAATTTAAAACTTAAAGTGTCAGAGAGTATTTCAAAATAACTTAAGTGGAATGTATTTCAAAAGAGAGTATAAAAGAACTAAGAAAGTTCTAGAGAATTTAGGCAGCAACATCTTCATTTCCTTCCAAGACATGCTCCAAGGAAACATCTCCTTCCTCTGCTTACATCCAAGTGGATGATCATTGCAACAGGAAAGCACACACAAAATGGCACAACACAACAAGCAAGCAAGGGTGAACTAATTATATAAAAAACATGCATCATGTCAAGCATAGAATATACAAGAGTTAATTTCCAATCAAAACAGATTAAGAGAGGTATCCTAACATGTTAATTACCAGACTTGACTCGTCCGGACTTTAGAATGAGAGTCGAGCTATGGCGGGTCATGCACCTGTGGTGGCTTATGAAACTTGGGTTCCCCACCCTACCACACTCACAAGGTTAGCCTGTTCCACGCCTTGGAGCATACTAGAAGCCTCCAAGACTAAGACCTCCTGCTACTCCTCACCACATGATCCAATCCTCTCTACGTGAGAAGAAAGGCCATTGGTTTGTCAGGAAGACCCCCAAGACTATGCTCCTACTTTCATTCTAAAACACTAAGAATCTCACCAAGAAATTTTACACTTTTAATATTTGGTTTACATCTTGAATCATACTTGCATTACTTCATACTCTTGTACTTTTCACTATAACCAACATACTTGTTTGAACACCACAATACAATACAATAAATGCTGGAGAATACTGCACAAAAGGTAAGAATAAACTGATCAAGTACATATAACCAAGGAATTAGAAAATCAAACCCAACACTGATCGCACAACACACCACGTCTCGCAAGGCGAGACTGGCGTTATTTGCATCGCACACCCCTAGTCGCATAGCGAAACAGGGTGATTCGCATAGCACACCAGATCCCGCCTTGCGAATTAATTTGACAGAGGCTCCAGACCTCTGGTCTCTCGCATAACGCCCCAACTCACCTTGCAAATTAATTTGGCAGAGACCCCAGACCTTTGTCTCTCGCATAGCGCACCAGTTCGCATAGCGAGAGACCCCAAACAGAGAGTACTCCTCTGGAGCGACTTGCTATTCGAGACAATCCGCATAGCCAGTCTGCATGATCTGCAGAAAGCCAGTTCTGCAGAATCATGCAACTCATACTCCTCATACCAATTCTAACACTCTAACCTAAATTCTAACACCCCAAACATGTGATATATACCTATTTAAACTTTCCTAATTGGTTTTACACATTCCTATAATGATCTTAAAGTGATTTAGGCTTGTATCTAACTCTAATTTACCAATTTCCATAACTTAGGGACTATATTTCTAATCTACCAATTCTATCAAGTTTTGGCTCAATTTTATATGCTTAACAAGTCTAAATAGACTTACCTAAACTGCCTGAACAGACCAAATGTACCCAAAATCCCAGACTCAAAATCACTCCCTCACTTCCCTTCAACAACCTGAAATGTGTTCCTAATTGTTAGACTATCCAGAATTCTTAACCCCCAATCACTCCTTGCCAACCCAATTGGTCATCGGAGAGGATTCAAATGTTTGAACGCATCAGACTCACCTTCGGCGCCAACACATATGACTAGTTACAACTGATTGGACCAGGCCAGGGCTGCTCTATGATAAGGGATGTGCCAACTCAGGTTTTTAAGACTCCTCTATCCTACCAAAAAAGTGTTCTCACAAACCCCATTTGATTTATCTAAGTTATCCACACTGCCTTATTATGCTCTAAACCTCAAATGTCCAACTTCAACACCTCTCTATCACTAACAGTAACCTAAAACCCTACCATACACCTGGTTTCTCATCCAAACCACACCCCAACAGGAATTTTAGACCAAACACTTTCAACATACCAAATTCCAGCTTTCAAAATTGTGCAAAACAGATCATGATCAGCACATTACTACATCATAGATTCATACTTTTCATCAGCATCACAGTTCAGCACACACTCAACAAATACATAACAATTTAATCCAATGCACCAAATCAACAGTCAGCATACAGGTAGTTCACAACACAATTTCAAACAAAATAATAATTAGCTCCCCTTACTTGGAAAGCTTAACACTAATTTGTCAAGAATGCCTTAGGACCGTACTCACACAGCATTGAACTCACAGAACCTACAAATCACCAAATTGGTGATAGAACACAACTCTTAGAACTCGAATGGGCAGAGAATGGAAGGAAAATCGTACGAGGCACATGAATCCAGCAAAGTTGCATGCCCTAGGTTCTAGAACAGTGAAAGAGAAGGTGAAAAGGGACTTACCGGTCAAAATGAAGAAATCAATCAGTAAAAGTGGAGCTCTTTACACCGGGAACGATTTGGTAGAACCCAACCAAGAATTGAATGATTCAAAGTGCTGGAAATGTAGAGAGAAGCAGAGCATAAAGTTAGGACAAGGTTCTAGAGAGAGAGAGAGGTTTTCTAGCAAAATGAATTCATACTTCTGAGAAGTCTCCCTTAAGGCTAGGTTGTCCTTAATTTGATGGGTCTGGCTGCCCCAAATCATAAGGCCCAAAAGGCCCTAAATTTTTAGGCCTTTACATTTTTTACTTCCTATATTATTTAAATTTAAATAGAAACAATGTGGTCATTTTTGTAAAATTAGCATTAACGTTAGTAATATTAAGCATAGCTCATATAAATTATTTTGCACGTGTGTTCCCTTATGGATAATTTGTCTTTTATTGGTAACTTGTTGAATAACACTCGCCACACTAGTACAAAATTCGCTTTTAAACTCGCATAATAGGTTTTGGTTTACACAAAACTAAAGCCTATCAAAACGTAGTGGTTTTTTATAGTTACGACAAACTTATACGCCTCAGTTCAAAGGGAACTGAGGCATAAAACCTCTATAACCTCGGTTATAAAGAAAACTGATGCCTAAAACCACATAAAATTATCTGCAAAACTAGCTTTTAGGTTGACAACTTTATTAAAAGGAGCCACTGCCTCGGTTCTCTGACCAACCAAGGTAAAAAACCTTGACAACTTTTTCGAAATAGGCATACTGCCTCAGTTCTCTGACTAATCTAGGTGAAAAACTTTGACAGCTTTTTCGAAATAGACCTACTGCCTCAGCTCTCTGACCAACCGAGGCGAAAAACTCTGACAGCTTTATTGAAATAGGCCTACTGCCTCGGTTCTCTGACTAACCGAGGCGAAAAACTTTAACAAATTTTTTGAAATAAGTCTACTGCCTCGGCTCTCTGACCAACCGAGGCAGTATGTCCTGAGAAAAACTGACAACCTCTGATTTTGAATGTTCCATATCCCTTTTTTCAACCTCTACTGCCTCAGTTCCATTTTAACCGATGTCATAGGCCCTTTATGTCTCGGTTTAACCGCGAACTGAGGCCCATAGTTAGTAGATATTTTCAAATTTTTTATTTACAATTTTATTTTGAATTTTTTCTGGAAGGTTTATGCATCAGTTTTATTTATAACCGAGGTAATAGCCTCTTCGATGGTTATATTCTAGAACCATAACACAGTAAGCACATTTTCACTCTTCTTCTTCTTCCAACAAAGAGCGAACGCGAATTATAGCTTCCTATCTCGCGCAAACAGTGTTTCCTTGCCGCTCCACTGCCTCTACCTCCACCACTGGCTACCGCCGTTGGTCGCCACCGCTGCCTCCATCACTAGGTTTCGCCGCTTCCTCCACCATTGGCCGTCGTTGTAAGAAATTTTAACCTAACATTCCTTTTTCTTCCTCGTGTAACCATTCTCTCTCTCTAGCGAAGCTGTTGGTTTGTGGCCTCCATTTCTCTCGCGCAAGTGCCTGATGTAGTCTCCATCTTCGTTGGCTCCATTTCTGTCGCGCAAACGTTGCTCCCTCTATTTCTCTTGCGAGAACATTGTTCGTTGTCGCCACCTACCGTTCGCCGCCGCCACTGGTTGTTCGTCGCCACGAAAACTGAGCAACAAAGATGAAAAGATCAAAAGACATATAATTGAAAGGGAAGTTGAATACAAACGTAATGTAAATATCATAAAAATACATTATCACCTTCTTGAGGGGAAACAATATCAAATGGCCAACATTAATACCTTCATCTTTTTGCTACAATTAGTGCGAATATATTGGTTATTTGAATATGCATTTCTTACTTGACTTCGTTCTAATACACCTTAGGGCTTACCAAGCTTGTTATAAGATGTATCTCTTTAGCAATGACTGACTAAAGTTAATCATTCCCAACTTTATAAGTATGTATTGTGCTTTAGAATAGACAAAGGCTTTCATTTATGTTTAAAGGTATACATATAACTTCTTCTTGTGGGGAACTGTTTTTTTAATGGTTCATCATCTTATATCTATGGGCATTAATTTATAATATCTATTTCTTATATGTTACAAATTTTATCTGGAGATATTTTTGACATCCCCTAATATAATTTTGTTAAAGTCGTCACAAATTAGAGCTGTCAAAATGGGTCACAACCCGTGAGTCAGGTTGAGTTTGAAAAAGTTGTATTTTTTTATGCAGGTCAGGTTTCAACTCGGCTCATTTAAACCCGATTCATGCGGGTTGAACCCGTGGTGGGCCGGGTTGGCCCACCAATCCACTTACCTAATTTTATTTTATTAAAATTTAATTTTAATTTTATAAAAAAAATTATTATTGTTTTTTTGCTTGAAATAATTATTTAAGTTTCCTATTTTCAAAATTAATTAAACACTCATGTTAGAAGTGAAATTTAGAAGTGAAATTTGTTTAGATTTAAATTATAAAAAGTTTATAATTTTTTATTTAAAAAAAATTGTTTTTAAGTGAGTCAGTGAGTCAACCCGTTTACCCATCAACCCGTAGTGAGTCGGGCCGGATTCGAATTTTTCTAGCTCACTAATAAATGAGTCAGATTGGGTTAATTTACTAAATGACCAACCCATAATGGACCGGGCTAGATTACCCATTTTGACAACTCTATCACAAATAGAAGAATTTTGTTAATTGTACTTTTTGGATTGTTCCAAAGGATGTGAAAAACAACACTCAAAAAATTATCGCATTATCTTTATATATAAAAATATAAAAATGAACTAATATAAAAATTAAATTACTAATTAAACATCTTATAAACATGTCGAGCTTGTAAATAATATTCACTTAAATATTAATATTCAATTAAATCAAAATAAATATAGGAATAAAACAAATAAAAATACAAAAATATGAAGTAAAATGTCTAAATGATTAAAAATAGAACATGTAAACTCTATTTCTGTATCCAGCCGCCACGGGATTAGGCCATAACCTCTGTTGTAATTTATTTCACACGATCTAATCCAACGGTTCTGCTTTCTGGTACAGAGAATACCTTGATAGAAACACCGGACAGGATCCAAACTGGTTGATAAGAATGAGGAAGAAACAGAGAGTGGAAGTTGACTCTGAATTGAAATAGTTTTCGCCTTGAACACTGCTGCTGATAGTAAGTGTAATTTATGTGAAGATGGGGAAGTTGACTCTTCCGTTTGTTGGAATGATTATGGCGGAGTTTGCTCAGGTTGGTCTAATCATATTGAGCAAAAAAGCCATGGCACAAGGAATGACCAATTTCATCTTCATCTTCTATTCCAACACAATCGCTGCCCTCCTTCTTCTTCCCATTTCCTTACTTATACACAGGTTACCACCTATCTCTCTCTATAAATTATTATCAATTCAGTTGCTATTTTTCAGAATTGGACCTCGCCATTAATGATTTATGATTGGCTTATGATACTTGGCAGATTTGAACGTCCTCCAATCACCTTTTCCATCCTTTGTGAATTCTTCCTGCTTGCACTGCTCGGGCAAGTTCAAAAATTCACCTATGTGCAGAGAAATATGTATTTATATTGTGGATAAAAAAATGTGTTATCAGTTTTTTACATATTTTTTGTTAAACCTGATTTTACTCTTTATGTTCTTAAATTAATGAATTTGCGGACAATTTTTTACTATATAAAGTTAGAAAGAGACTGAACTCACACAGCTGGAGAATTAATTTATTAATTTAAAAGAACAGAGATCAAAAACCGATTTTTTCCAAAAAATATAGGGAATAATAGCATATTTTTCCTATATGATATTATTCATATGAATGAGATAACAAGACAGTTGATTCTAATGCCTGAAATGCGTTTTGTTTTAGTTTGTTTTAGTTATTTGGCGCAGGCTTTTGGGTATGCTGGGATTTACTACGGCTCAGCTACACTCAGCACATCCATGCTCAACCTCGTTCCTGGTTTTACTTTCGTACTTGCTGTTCTTTTTAGGTTCATCCCATTTCCTTCTTCTTGCTTATGTCCTCACCCTTCCTATACTTAACTCGAGCATGATTTATTTTATTATGGAGCAGTGTGAATGTCATGTTTAGCTCCACAAACTAGATGTGGTTTCCAAGTTTATGCTTGCCAATGGATTTCTAAACATGTTGATTTCAATATTAATATCAATACAATGTGAAGATTATATTTTTCATATGATTGTTGAGCGTAGGGGAACTAGGATCAAATTGCAAGGTATGGAGTTGTAAGAACAGTTGATTCTAGAAAAGGGATTGAATAGTGCTCTAGACTTTTTTCTCACAAACGACAGATCGTATAATAACCACACTAACCAACACAATAATTTTATACTGATATACTCTGACTCACGAGTTATGTTTAGTCTAGTTCTATCTTAAGATAAGAAAGAGGTTCCACTAATTAATCACATATTACATATTACATATGAACACACAAACCATTCCTAGTTAGTCCATCTCAATAAGACCTCAAAAGATAGTAACATAGAAACTATCAAAGAAAAAACAGTTTAGGCTCACTAGGTATCTCATACTATCCCACAAAACTTAGAACACTTAGAACATGTAAGTTAGTATTTGTAGTTCTTCACTTGAGATTTGAGTCTTATATAATTTTCATGAATTTGACCATTGCTTCAAGTGATTCTCAATATCATAATCTTTACTGATTGCTTGAAATCATCTTTGCATGACTTGATTACCGTTTGTATAGAGACGAAAATGAAGACTGCATTTCCATAGATAATGCAAAGCATATCATAAACACAATTTGAATATGTGCAGTAAAAGCATATGATTGAATCAAATAAATCACTTCATGTTTCATTTGTTTCTTTTCTTAGCTTCAATATGAACGTCATTAAATCTTTTGTTTAGGCGGTTTTTGTAACGGGAAGTTATAAACTTACCGAGTATACTTTTGTCTTAATTCTAGTTACGGCTGATGATGTAGAATATGTTTAGCACTTTATACAATTATATGAGAAGTCGTCTAACAAGTGTTGGTAAGCTCTGAAAGGTCTGACAAGCTACGGTTTGTACAAAACACACATTATAAGGTTTATAATAAAGAACATATACATATATATAAGTCACATTGAATAATAGTTATCATCAAAACATCTTATATGGGGATGGTTTAGTAGTTTTAGATTGCAGGAGTTTGATTCAAAGTTTGAATTCTAGTGTACAATAAGGCTTTGGGCTTTCTAACCATAGCGACTGGCTTTTTTTGGCATGGTTCTCCCAAGATTCTTATCATAATCTTTGTATTCCTCTTTTGGTTTGTTTTTTCAGAAATTCTCTTCTCTTTAGATGAAGTTGTTCCAGATAATCTGGATCTATCCCTCCAAGCGCTCTGGTTGTGGCCATCATAGTAGTAGCAATGATAAATAAAGAGGAAAATTGGCTATGGATCCTTCTAGTTTTTGTCTAACTCTTTGGTGTTCTAGGTGCTATAGAATGCCAATTATGTTTTTCTTGAAAATAAAAAATATTTCATTTTGGAGTTTTGACACCTGGTGCCAACACCATAACTTCGTGATTCTGTATTTATGTATGTTTTTTTTTCTTATCAGCAAAAGTGATTCTTTATATAAACATATATCTGAATCAAATGATGAGTTTAGTTGGGTGATGAATTGGAAAGACTTTTGCAGTTATTTTAAAATTAAAGGCTCGCTAAATATGCACTTTATTTCATTAAAGAGCAAATGATGACAATGTTGTTTTTCTATTGGTGGCTCACCGCTATAGATTATTTAAACTTTTCCCACTTTCTGGTTCCAGAATGGAACAATTAGATTGGAGAAAATTTAGCAGCCTAGCTAAGTCCTTGGGAACAATAGTATCAATTGCTGGTGCTTTTATTGTGACTTTGTACAAGGGCCCTGCACTTTTGCTGGGAGTGTCATCGGCAAACTCATCTCCAAAGCTACTTTTATCCGTAGATTCTAATTGGATACTTGCAGGATTATTTCTCGCTGCTGATTGTGTAATGACTTCCGCATATATTATTTTACAGGTAAAGTTACCACCATAGTATTATTGATAGAGCTCTCAGTCTTTGATTTCTACCAGCATGGTTCAAATACTCTATATTTGGTTAAGTGTAATTTGCTATATTACAGGCTTCTATTCTTAAAAAGTATCCGGCAGAGTTGATTGTTGTATTCTTTTATTGTTTCTTTGTGGCCATTCAATCTGCCGTGACTTGTTTAGTTGTGGAAAGAGACATCAGTGCTTGGAGCTTGGAACCCAAGTTAAGGTTGCTTGCAGTATTATACTCGGTAATCAAAATAAATTAAATTACCGCTAGTAATTACTGCATTATCTTTACCTACAAGTCTGAGCTTCATCTGTAAACATTGACAGGGAGTCATGGGCTCTGCATTTCAAGTTGGTATTACTTCTTGGTGTTTGCACCAGACAGGACCAGTTTTTGTTTCCATGTTCAAGCCCTTAGGAATACTCATATCAGTGGTTTTAGGTGTTCTCTTCCTCGGAGACGCATTCTATCTTGGAAGGTGGGTTGTGTAGCTTGTGTTTATTGTACTATTGAGTTTATTTTATCCAATATGAATTCATTGTTACAATTTAATGCAGTCTGGTTGGTGCTATTGTGATTGTTGTCGGGTTTTATTCTGTATTATGGGGGAAAGCCGAAGACATTAAAGATGGTGGAGTGAGAATTATACGTTACCAGAAAGTGGGAGATGAGCTCCTTTTGGAGGAAAACAGCCATGAAGACACACAAAGGCCTTAGTTCATTTTAAAAGGATGTTCCAATTATGCCATCAAATGAGCAGTTTCAAATATTGTACTCAACAAAAATATAGTCTCTGAAGTATATTATTTCTCTCCTTTCTTTTGAGGATGAGGACTAGTGTTATCTATATACTAGTGTGTATATGTGCGATCTAAAGTTGGAGTTTAAAGACGACGTCAACCTTGTTAGTTGTCACATGTTTTGTTCATCAAGTCTTCAAGAAAAGTCATGTTGTAAAATTTTTATTTTTGTAAAGAAGAAAATTGTTCTGTGGATACCAAAAGTTTGTCAAGATGTGTCCGTAGGTGATAAGATGTGACAAGAAGAATGAAAATGATATGATAAATGGGTCTTAATATTTGTTGATGTCTACGTATCATTGTTGGAAAAGAAAACTTCATCTAATATGAACATCACGTCGCATTTCAAGAAAATAAGAAGCCTAGTAAGTACAATATATAACATCATTCAGAAATGAAAATCCTACAACAAAATGCTACCACATCTCGTCGAAATGATGGTTCCACGTATTTTCAGTGAGAAATGGGTTTAAATTGTTCACATTTTTTCAGAGTTTTCTTTCTTTCTCTTTTTATCTTTCATCTTGTTTGTTTATTATGTCTATTGATTAATAAAATAGGGCTGTATGTTTAAGGTTTGGTCCAAATAACAATTTTTTCTTTCTATATCTTCTATTGCTCTGATAAATTTTAAATTTAAAAAGAGTAAGGAAAGAGAGGAAAAATAAACTCGATTTAATAAAAAAGGGGACACAATTTTGTGTTTACATATTTAATTTAAATTTAATATTTTTTTAAAATTAAGTAAAATAATATAATGTTGCAAACAAAATTAATATGGAAATGCCAATAACCCATAAACATATAAGAGATGTAATTATATTAAGTGGCTGTATTTGTGGTATTTTTTCTAACTACCTTTAGTCTGTTTATGTAAGTATAATACTTTTTTATGTAATGTATGGATTATATTTAAAAAAACTCATTAAAAAATGTTTTATAAGAACAAATACTAGAAAGTATTTAAGAAATACTAAATGAACTGACAATTAAAACGGATTACGTGGATATTAAAATATGAAGATCTAATGCAAGAAGCTGTATTAGGTGCAGTGCTGCATATAAAGAGATGTTTTGAACATGAAACAAGTCCATATAATCTTATCGAATTAGACTAAAAAAGATTATTCTTTCAGTCTACGGTCAAAATATTATATCCGTGAGACATTTATCTTGAAGATCTGTAAGTGCTAATAAATTCAGCATTTGCCAAAAAAGAACTAGTCTTTGATTTCATCATTATCTCTCTTGTATGATTCTATTCTTCCATTCTCTTATTCTGCAAAAGAGGGGCAACGGGCAAGGATGATTCCATGGTAAGATCTTCACTCTCTTCCTTTGTTTTCTCTTGGCTTTTCCCCCAAAGAACACCATAAAAACCAATCACCACTATGGCTGCTCCAAGCACACTGTAAAACAAAGACAAGAAATTGATAATCCTATTCCTTCCAACACTAAAGTATTTTTTTCAATTGCATTACACAAAAGGAGAATATTCTCCTTTCATAATTGTCTTCCTTAGACTGTGATCACTCACACTCAAACAAAAAGCATCCCTCTACGTTTCTCTTATGATTAAGACATGAAAGAAATTTATACCTGCCAATATAGAGAGAGTCACCCAGAAACGAAATTCCCATTATGGCCGCAAAGACTATTCCAATTGGCTTAAACATTGCAACATAGAGTGGACCCTTCTTTCCCATCACCCATATATGAACCACACTTCGAAAGGATACGCTGAAAATTGCCTACATTCAGAAAGACACTAAGTTAATTAAAAAAATCATAACAACAGTCAGGGAATAGTATCACAGTCTCTATTCTTACTTGACATATAATAGCTATCAACTGCACATCAAATCCCAATCTCAAAGCCTTTGGATCCTTAGCTGAAATCAGTGAAGCTGGAACAGATAGCAGAGCTACTAATATACCGCGAATGAGTACCACCATAAGCTCTGCAGGGTAATTTCTGATTATCCATGTCTACAAACACGAAAGAAACTAAGTGAAACCAATATTTTTCAGCATCTGATATACTTATTTGCACATAAGCCAACATGCTGTCCGATATTTGCATTAATTACCTGAACTATAAACAACAACGAGAGAACAAAGCTATGACCCGCAAGCAACACTGCTCCAATTACCCAATCAAAATTTTCAGATGAAACGAGGTTTTTGGGAAACAATTTATTAGATGGATGATTATTTATGATTGCCTGGCCTCTATACAGAGTAATTGTCAAGGCTCCAGTGATTGATACAAATGTCCCAATGGACTTGGCCCGTGTGCTGTTAGTTTTCCAATCCAATTTTTCCATCCTGTACCCACAATTTACCAAACGGATAAGCTTAAAGATTAATTAAGAAAATCATGCAATAACTACTATAAGGAAGCTATTAATTCCAAAACTTGATTGCACTCTGTCACTTTTCATTGCTAAGATCTCAAGTTTCTTAGTGATCATGCTCTTGAGTTTCAGTGCCTTCAAGAGAAAACAGTTGTTACAAAATGAGAGCAAAGATAAGAACCTGAAGAAGATGGCAAGTATGAAGGTAAAAGCAGGGATTAAGTCAGACATTGCAGTTGCTAAAGTAGGAGAGCTGAAACCGATTCCAAAAAACCTTAGCATCTGAACACTGCAACTGCAAGACAGAGAAGAACACAAGTTGAGAGAAAGAAAGGTAAAAAGAAGTCCAAATGAGACTTGAAAACAAATAACCTCATGAACAAGACATTGATTCAGGTTATTCCAAAATTGAGATTGTTTACCTTAACAAGCCATTAACAAATATTTGGACGACCACGGAAAAAGTGAGTGGCGGAGGAGCTCTTTTGCTGCTAAGTGATGAAATCGATTAAAAAGAGAGAGAGGAGAAGGTATTTACATGTCTAGAATTCATTAATATATGGATAAAGGGAAAAGAAAAGAAAAGAAAAGAAAAGAAGTTTGGATGGAGATACCTGTGAAAGAATAAGGTTAAGGGAAGAAGTAAGCAAGATGCGAAGGCATTGGAGTACATGACGAACACAAAATCATTCATGCCCTTCTTCATGGCTGCTTTGCTTAGAGTGTACACAATCACATCCAAGAACTCTATGGATAACAGCAGAGCAACCACACCCCATTCCCTCATGGTGTTTTTCTGAAGGAATTTCTGGTGAGTGCAATTTGCTAAGCATGAGAAGATGCTTGTTAATATTCATTCTCTCGCTCCGAGGAGGAGTTTATTATAAAGACGAAAGTGTTTCTGATTGCACCGGTTCAAGTGGAGATACGTGAAAATAATATTTGTGGGGCACAGAGAACAAAAATTATCTTCAAAACGAAGAGAAGGGACCACTATGTGGATTATGCATTTGATAATGACAGGGGAAATATAACACACGATAGGTACTCACCTCGAAGAGAAATTATTCGGAATAATTTAAGTTTGAAATTAAGTTTTATATATAAACGACAAAGTTAAATATTATATAAGAGAAAAAAAAATTATAAACTCATTTATTTCAGATTTTACTTTAAAAGTGGTGTTCTATCAATTGATATATACTTGTCACAATAGCATGATTGAGATACATAAAAAAACCAATGATCAGAATTAAAATCACTTAAATATCTAAATAATAAAATTTAAAGAAATTATACTATACAAAGTGTACCTGTTGGGTCATAAGAAATTGTCCATGATTCGTTGCGAAAGGGTTATGATTCGTTATCATGTGTCGCCGATCGGTTAAGTTAACTGATCGATTAGATGACAATGCAAATATGTTGGAAAATACTAATGTTTAATAATGAGTTTTATTGTTTAAAAATATATTGCATTAGTGAATAGATTTCATGGTTATCAAACATATTTCAAGTAAAGATACTTTTTTCATAATCATATTAAGATTTTATTGAGAAACATATTTTATTTGAGTGTCAGAGTGATTTTTGTAGGTCAAGAACCAATCGGAAAGGAACACCAGAAGAGTTAGATGATTAGAGAAAAATGAAGAGAAAAGAAGACTCGAACCCTTTACCGAAAGAGAAATTAAACAATAATTAGACTAATTTTAATTAAAAATTTATAAAAGAAAAATTACGAATACAAGTAAAAATTATTATGATTGAAATTTTTGTTATGGGTTTATTATAACAGTTTTACCAATCAAACTTAAATTTAAGTTGTTTTTAACTCCAAACTTAAACTTAAGTTGTTCTTAAAGCCAAAGTATTTTTAACATATATCGTATCTAGTTAGAACAAAATTTGTCCGAATAAGAAAAAAATAGCATTAAAGCACGTAGAACATTTCAACAAAAGTGTCAAATGTTTTATTTGTGTTGGGCTGAAGTTTTATATAATATCTCCTCACACGTGTAAGACAACTGACACACTTGTACTTAATGATGATGATGTGGCATTATTAAACTGCAGAACTATGGTTACTTAAATTTATTACAGTAGGTGAGTGAATGACAACGGAAAGTGCGTAAGGTATGGATTGTGGACTGAAACCTGCGTCTTCTTCTATCTAAAGTCCACCGCACATAAATATAGCCTGTCTTTATCGTCACAAAATACAACAACGTAAATTCAAAAGAGGAAGGTAGACGGAGAGAGCACAAACTAACTTTTCAAAGTTACCTTTTTTTTTTAGTATTTATTTAAAAAAATATAATTTCTTTTTTATGCACAATTTTAGCTCGTGTTCTTAGAACACCACTTCAATCTTATTTTAAAAGAATTAAAAAAAAGTTAGCTATTATCACATTAATATTCTTTTTTCATTTTTAAAATGGGTGAAGAAAAAACAGAATCCATTATTAGAAGTGCTTGACAGCTACTGGAAACTGACAGGATGTATTCTGCATGGTATTGTACAATAATATGGCTGTTTCTTAACTTATACATTCTATTGTTATAAGACATACGACATATAGAAAGATTGAAAATTAAGATTCTTACAAGGAGATCGACTTTCTTCAAATATCTAATCTTCAATTTAATGTTTCTTGTATAAAACAAGGCGACGTTAATATTGTACCTAATTTCTTTACTAAACGAGATATTTTTTGAATGAGTTTGAGAATTTCATACCTAATATTTCAATGTGTATCTGCAGTACAGAGTGTTCTTGCACAAGTTTAACTATTATTTCTGATTGAAAAATAAAAGATCAAGTCATGTCATTTTTACATTCATTAAGTTGTGGATATAGTAATCTGAGATCTCACTAATGTCTACTAATGCAGTCAATTCTTCATTTACATGCAACCACTTCGACATATTGATCATAAAAAAATATTTGTTGTTGTAAAATGGATTTTTTTATGAACAAGTCACAAAAATAAAATGTCCTAGTTTCAAAGCTTTATGTTCCTTTTCTGAAATCAATGCAGCAGGAACAGAAAGTATGTAGGTCAAGGTAAGGCGAATGAGTACTACCAACGGCTCCGAACGTATTCTCTCGGTATATGTTTCTACAAAATATGAAAGAAGTAAAAGTAAAATCAATATGCTGAATTGTTGTGCGATGCTTGCGGTTGCAAATATGCCAAAAGATGTTTTAGATTTGAATTGATTACCACAAGTATAAAGTTTATGAACATAAAACATGAACTAGCAGCAAGGAACACTGCCCAAGTACCCAATAATCATGTTGCATATAGATACAACACGTTATCTCTGGAACGATTTAAAAGGTTGATAGCTGCTCAAGATAACCTGGCCTTTGTACAGAGACACTATGAAGTCCCTAGCTTTTGGTACCAATGTGTCAATACTCTTAGTCCAACTTATGTAGGCTTTCAGTACAGTATACCCGTCCGATCAATTATTAGTCAGACAACCAATTTATCAAATGGAAAGGTCTAAATACTATATAGATAAATAAGTCAAATTGAAGTAAAATAATTTTAAAACTATCTCACTTAAAGATTAAATTACGATTAGTCATGTTTGTATTCTAATTAGGTCGAGGTAATTAACTACATATGTATTGTCCATAATCTAAATCAGATTAACTTTGATATTGGAAAATTTTTGACAAGTATCCATCCACTGGTGTTGAAGAAACCTGTAGAGAACATGGATGAGTTGAGGAAAAGAGATGCCCAATTCATGTAAGTGGAAGAAATGTGCAATTTCAGAAAACAAATGTGAGCAAAAGTCTAGTCAAGTGACAAGAAAGCTTATAAAAAACTGCACGGTAAAGGGAATGATACCCAATTCAAGAAGTCGGTCAAAGGGCTATGGTTTTACTGGTATACTTCTCTTAATGTACCCCAAGTGAAGATCCTTAAAGAAGCTCTTAACACTAAGTTGATACCTACTCCCAAGAGGAAGCCCATTCTTTCAAATGTTAAAAGGAATAAGCATTGCCTATATCAAAGAACCTTGGGCATACAATGGAAGAATATATTGCTCTATGTGACAAGATTGAAGAGTTGATTTGGGCAGGACATTTGAAGAAGTTTATTAAACTTGAACAAGTAGAGAACAGTCCCCCTTGCAGGCATAGCCCTAAGCAAAGATCCTGACATGAGTGGAGAATAGACCGTCACAAAGAATCATCCTGGCGTAGAAGTCAAAGTAGAAGCAGAGACCACCCGCTCAGAAGACATGTTCGAGCACTGAAAATCATGCATTTGGTGGAGAATTGAGCGAGAACCATGCCTCCAATCACCTTTATCAACAAAGATTTCAAGGATGATCTAATGGTGAAGAAACAATAGAGGCATGAGATTCAAATCTAGGATTGAACACAATACTTTAAGGTCCTACACGCACACCCAGTTGTTCGGATGCAGTTGAGTCGGTGCAACATTTAGTTTCTGAAACATGTTGGAAAATCTCACTATACATACTCATAACGTGATCCACACAAATAATTTTACTCTTCAATCCATTGTGAGTAATTTTCATTAAACCTTGACAACCTTTAAATAGATGCAAATAGGGCCTTGGGCCAAGTACAAATAATAAAAACTGAATATAAAATATCAACTTACTTAAAATCAAAACCACCTATATCTATTTTATCTCAATCAAAATCAAACCAAATATTACTAAACTCAAAACTAATAAAATAACAAATCTCTAAAATTTGAGTTTATCTAACAAAACTCCCCCGTAAACTTAAATTTTTCATCCTTTATTCTCAACTTCTGCTTGAGATCTCTTCTCCTTATTCTTCTCGCTTATTCTTCTCGAAATATGCTCCTTATTCTTCTCTCCTCATTATTCTCCTAGGATCGCCTACGGCCTTGAGTGTTCTGAACTTTTCCGGAAGCACTTGATTTAGTGGCTAAAATCTTCGTTGTCGATGCGTCTCCAAAACCCGAGTAGCCCTTTCCAACCGCCGTATCTTAACGGAACTCGCTTACCTGAATACCCTTTGTCAGGAAAACTTTCGGTATAGAGATCATTATACTCGTTGTGAACTCTTCTACAATCTCATAGAATGTCCTTCACTTTGCGTCTTTTTCACTGCAAAAATTACCATAGTGCGTCTTTTTCACCGCACTCAGGAGGAAAACACTACTTGCAAGATTAGCCATCTCTTACTCTCTCTTTCTTCTTTCTTTCTTCTTTCCTTTTTACTCTCTTTTTCGGACACTCGGACTCTTCCCATTCTATTTTTTTCTCTTTGGGTATTTGACTCTCTCTTCTTTCCCTCTTTTTTTTTCTCCCTCTCTCTTTTTTTCGGTTCGGTACTCAAAGCATAAAGGCTCTGATACTATTTTGTTAAAAAAAATAATGTCTACTAAAACCCTAACGAGCAAGTTGTTGAACAAGTATGAGTACATGAGAAGAAGTCTAGGCAACCTTTCCTCCCATGATAAATCTTCTTATTCCCTTTACATATTTGTAAGTTGATTAAGTTGTCGCCCATGTCATCACCAATGACGTACGACCACTCGGCTCATTCACACAAATCCTCAACCTGGTGGAAGCGAGTCACATTCTCATGAACTTTGAAGGACACCTAATCATAGCTTGGAACAACAAGGAGATTTGGCTAATCCTCCTCATTTGAAATATCAACCTCCTTTGTAACGGTTAAATCCTCCTCAACAACATTAGAAGGGTTACTCTTATTCTCTTCTATATTTACATCGGTTGTTGCACGACTGACTGAGTGTAGATTCCCTGACTCGGGTGATCCCTGGACATCATGTGAAGACTCCAACAATGATACCGATGATAACAACGCATCATTTGCATACTCCATGCCATCTCTGCTAGAAGACTCTTCGGACGAAGAAGGACAAACGGTACACATTATTACCTTAAGTGAGAAAACAATCGATTGAGCTATAAGCAAATTAAAAATGACACGTCAGGCTCACTCTTATTTGTAGCTTATTTGTAGAAGTGTGCATCTCAGTCGTCCCCTATCCTCCACTATAAGATATGCTCACATCTAAGGATCCAAAAAGTTTCAACATTTCAAATTCTTACAAGCGAGAAGATCAATGTGTCACATATCTTCCCCCAACAACCATAATTTGAAATAAAGGACTAGTAAGGATAGGTAGCATAATATCAGTCAGTGAAAGTACATATCCCTTCACAAAATATTTAATGCTCAGGCTTGGGGTTTATGTATCGTATACCCATCCAATCATCTATTAGCCAAACAATCAACCGTATCATATCGAACTATTTAAACACTGTGAAGATTGATTGATCAAGCTAAAGTAGTTTAATTCCCAAACCATCCCACTTTAGCCATGTTTGGACTGTAATTAAGTCAATCTTAATCAAAAGCTCATCACCAAGTCTATAAATAGTGATTCAAGGTAAAGAGGTAGGTTACACATTAATTGCACATTTATTGTCCTTACAATATGAATTGAACTAACTTTGACATCAAAAAACTTTTGAATCAAAGAACTTTTGACAGGTACCCATCAACCAATATTGAACGAAAAGAACCTAGGTTTGTTAGTAATCAATTGAAAACGACCAATTGAGCTAGATCCCATATTCGAAACACTTTTCAACTCAACTTTTCCATCTTATAAGCTCATACCCAAATAAGTTTAAGGATTAACAATGAAAAATAATGTACCTATATTCCATACAAGCATTTCTAAAATATCCAGGATTTATGTTTAGATCCTCTAAAATAAACAAATTAATTTATTTAATATTGAAAATTAACTTGTATATATAATAAATTAATAAAGTGAAGCTAGAAGATCCTATTGTGGTCCTCGTATTGGTTTAAAAATGTTTATTGTGATCCCCCTTTAAAAATGTTTATTGTGGGTGTTTTAGCAGCATCAACCATGCTGGAATGCTCCATCAAGAGCTCAACTACTTAGAGATAGGAAGCAGCTTCACAAATTTGTCAATGGAAAATGCTCTTGTGGAAATTTTTGTGGTTTTCTCTAAGGTCTTGTTCACTTGAGTGAATTTGAGGGAGAGTAATTGAGTGGATTTGAGAGGATTTGAAGATAATTTTTTTTGTTGTTTATTTAAGTGAATTTGGAGGTAAACGAGTATGGATTTGGAAGTAAATTTTTTTAATCTACCATATAAATTAAATCTTACACTAATTCTCACAAACTTTACTTCCAAATCCAGTGTCTTTAACCTCCAAATTCACTCAAATAAACAGCAAAAAAAATTACCTTCAAATCCTCTCAAATCCACTCAATTACTCTCCCTCAAATCCACTCAAGTGAACAAGGCCTAAAAGCAGCAGCTAAAATTTCATGTGTTGCAATCCAAAACTGATGAGTTCTTTTTTCACATCTCCACACTTACTAATATAACACGTGAAACTACACTGATAAACTTCAAATTATTGTGATTGTAGTTTCCCAAAAGGTTAGCGCATGGATTACTAGATCACACGTGAAATCTTTAACATGTATTAAACAATGTACAAATGGCTTACCCTTCTAAGATGGCATGATGATCTTGGCTCCGTAGAACATGTGGACATCAGATTTCTTTAGTTTACTGACACGTTTTTTTTAGTAAAAGGGGACCATAATAAACATTTTTAAACCAACACGAGGACCACAATAAACATTTTTAAACCAATATGAGGACTACAACGAATTTTATTTGTACAAGTCATCAAATATTTGCCAGCTGGCAGTTTTGCCGTTAGCAGAATTAACGTCGTTAGCAAAAAGGACTACCTTGCACAGTTTTTGCAAAAAGTAGGACTTTAGTGAACTTTTTAAAAAAGGGAGGACCACTTTGAACAAACCCCCGAAAAGAGGGACCAAAACAGATATTAAACATTTTTTATTTATAAGGTTTCAATATATTTTTGCTTAAATTTTGTCGAAGATTTGAAATTTTTTGTTTAGATTGCAAAACTATTAACTATGTTATAGGGTTTAATCTTTGGTGGATAATAAAAATGAAATTTCTTATAAAAAACACTAAATTGGAATTGAAGAAGACTATAAAAAAGTTAAAATGAAATTGATTACCATAATTTAATAAATGATTTTATAAAAAAAAACTTGAAAATAAGTTGTAAATAAAAGATACCATTCTTAATTGTGTTTTATACTTCCAAAACCCTTAGATCATTGAGATGATATAGTGATAAATATATAAATTATATATATATATATATATATATATATATATATATATATATATATATATATATTATTTTTACCCTCCAAAATTGATGGTCAGATCCGTCACATATAGAACCATAAACTGGTCGATGTTAATTAGAAAATATGTCCGTGAACAAGCCAACAACACATAACTGGGCAAGCTTGTTATAGGAGAGATGAGTAAGTGTTGTTTTCCTGCACAAAGCAAGCATTATTAAAGAAGACAAGAACAAAAAAGATAAGAAAGTATTTTGAATTGTTTACCAGCAAAAGATGAAGGCGAAGAGAAAGAGGTACGTGACGAATACAAAGTTATTCATGCCCTTCTTCTCATAGCTGTGTTGTTGAGACTGTTGACTATCACATCCATATATTAACTATGACTGTGGTGTGTATGAATTTAGCTATGTAATGTTTTCAGAGAAAGAATAATTTTTTATTCAATGTTTATGAACTGACTGTTGATAGACATTCACAACAAAACAAAACTTGTATACTAATTTAACAATTAAGCGTATATACCAATTTAATCAAATTGTTGTAGTATTGAAAAAAAAGAAATAGAATGCAGTGTATTTGTATCATGTGCATCCACTCTTTTAGTAATCCCCTTAACCAAAAATTTGAATTATTGTTAACTTATCAAGTTTGGCCTTCATACAAATATGTTGATAATTGATTTTCCATGTTATTTAGTCATAATTATAGGAATTTCACAAGGTCTAATAGTTATTTAGTGTTTGAATGTATTACAATTGGCATTTTTATTCACACATAAATTTAATTCACAATTGTACTAATTTAACCAAAATATTACACTAATTAATTTAACCATATGTGTCTGTGATCTAAAAAGTAAACCTTAATATTTTCTCTTTATTTATTTTTTACTATCATTGTAATTCGTATATTCTTTTAAAAGATTGTCAAATAGAAAAAAGGTTAATTTTTTTATAAAAAAAAGTGAGATAATAGATAAAATAATAAAATAATAAATTTAATTTAAAAACCTATTATATAAAAAGTAAAATAGGAAATAAAATGTGGACACAAGAAAAAGAATAATCCTTTTCATGTAATAGTATAAATATATAGTACAAAATTGTATGGATAAATAATTTGTATAATTTTTTTATGATATAAATATTTTTTTATTATAAATAATTATTTAAATTCAAAAAATAATTATTACAAGAACAAAAATAGAAATTTTATTATAAATAATTATTTATATTTAAAAAGATGGTTATTAAAGGGTAAAATTAAAAAAAAAAACGAATCCTCTTTTATATAATAATAGATAAGGATTAAAATTGCTATTAAGAAAAATAAATAAATAAATACTACTAGAGATATAAAATCAGTGTAGACCACATGAACGTATATGTTTATAACCTTTCGTAACCTTAGTTTCTTATTATTATTTTTTTCAGTCTCACATTTTACATATACATATATCTAAATATAAAATAATTAAATTTATTTAGCATTTCCCTTTTAATATTTACAAGAAAAATAATGTTATTGATTTTTTCTAACAAAGAAATAAAAATATTTCTTAATTTTAAAAAATATTAGTCTTCTTTATAATTTATTATTTTTATTTAAAACGTATAAATTGCTGTATTTGACATCAAATCATTTATAGACCTTGTTATGTTAATTTGATTTTAATTGATTTGACTTATCATCCTTTATTAATGCATAAGTTTCTCAATTTTTAAACATTTTTTTCTACTATGATCATTTATTAAGATTTTTTTCTCCGATCATTATTTATTTTTACATTGACTTTATATTGTTTCTCTTTTTCTTTCCTTTTTATTATTTGTGTAGGTTTAAGTGCACAAATTTAAATACCCGTATCACACTGAAATTTTAACTAAACATTACATTCTCAAAGTAATTACTCTTTACAACAACAAAATATTCCAAATATTTTGTGTATCATATTCAATCCATTCATGAATTTTTTTTAACATAAAAAACATTAAATTTTTAAAATATATTATTAGGTATTAGTATTTGTTAGTCATCGACTTTTAATTTGGATAAACATATCTTAATCTTTTTAGTTTAGATAAATATATCTCAATCTTTTTAGTTTGAATAAATATATTTTAATATTTAGTTTACGTCAATTCATTTTTTATTTTCGGTCCAAATCAACCAATCTGAAATTATATCTGGAGTTAGTTAGAATTGATCTTTGGTCAAAGTCAGGCTCGTCAGTCTCAACTTTTAACCCAAAGTCACACTAATTTTGACTTTCAGCTCGAGTCAATCGTCTCAACCTTTGACCTCAAACGATTTATCTTAACAATCAACTCGTTGAGTCCATCTTGATTTTCAGTCTGAGTTCATCCTTCTTAACTTTTGATCAAGGGATCGAATTTGGGTTAGGACATTTCGATTAAAATCAACTTGATGAAAGGAACAATAAATACAATTTTATTAAAATAGACTTTAATTTTACTTCAATACCAAGTGAGTTAAACAAGAAGAAAAAAAATAAAGAATTTAAGTATTATTGGTTTAATCATTCAATACAAGACAAAAGCTTTGAATATATAGAAATATTTAAGCAAAACAGAATACAACAAAACATAGAATAACGGTATAAACCATTTTGACAAGAGGATATGTGAAGCATATCTCTATCCAAATAATTTACCTAATAAAGCAACTCACATGATGTTCCACCCTATTCATAACAGAGAAACTATCAATACTTATTCTAAATTTAGCATTCAATAACCTTCTAAATCTTAATAAGGACAATTTTGAATAAAAAAAAAATATTTAAGAAATAAATACCATTTTCTTAATCAATTTATGTATGAGTACCTATGTGGATTTCTTGAAGCAAATATATAATAATCTTAGTAAACATATGGAGTTGTCTATATATGATTATTATAAGTATTCATACTCTAGACATTTTTCATTCTCCGGTTACCTCCAATGAGGATATAAAGAACTTTAATATGCAAATAATTTAATCCAATAATATTGATTAAAAAATAAATAAATATAGTTAATTTAATCCAATAATATTAGCTCTTTTTATGTGTTAATAGTATTTTAGATTGACATTTGATCTCTAATATAATCAATTGCGTAAACTATTCAAATAATAACATAAAACATTATAAATATCTTAAATGTTAGTTTTAATCATCATTTAATACGTAACAAAAAATAATATGGTTGTGTTAAAAAAATTATATTACGTACTTTTAAAATTTAGAAATAAAAATCTATTAAAATTTAAAATAGAGTCGATTTCCAATTTTACGTTAGAATTTAAAAATTTAAAATATATTCATTCTTATAATTAACTATCTACGTTTGGATTTTAAAAAACTACGGGTAAGTCACTATTAACTTTTTTTCTTCTCCAACAACAAAAATTTATTTTACTTTTATAAAAATATTGTATTTTACAAATTCAATATAGTAATATAATTAGGCAAACTAAAATACTATATTATTGTTTTTATTTTATGAAAAAAATACATCGTATCATACTCCAATATTTTTTTCTACCATATGTTGGATTCTCATATATTGATTAAAAAAAATAGTTTTGAATGTAGAACTATATTTTAGTGTTTTATCATCATTATCATTATTATTAGGAACTTTGAAAAATTATTTCATAGTTGAGAGTATTTTATTTCAAATACTTTTTTTTTTCTATATGTTTGAGTTTTTATATGAAAAATAATGTAGTATTTTTGGTTTGTTATTCATTATTTAAAGAAATAGGTAAAAAAAAAAAAAAGTGATATCAAACAATTTTCTTTTAAAGTAATGAAAAAGTTTCTCCACCATTCTGGTCAGAGAGCATGATCACTTTTACTGAAATTGAAACACGACCCAGATTCCTATAAGAGGTAATAACGGAAAATTTCTTGCAATGGAGGAAAACCTGATAGAGTAATGTGTCTAAAAAGTTTATAGATTATGAACTTCTTTTTTCGAAGAAAAAACAATGATGGTATCCAAAGAAAAAACATTGATTAACTCTGTATAGCAGTCACGGTATAAGATAATGATGCAAACGTTATTTGGAAATTACTACGTACGTGTGGCTTTTTAGGTTTGTCATCAAATTTTGAGTGCTTTGGACAAGTGATAAAAACTATTAAACTAGAGTATAATAGGGACGGGATAGAGAAAATTTTCAGTAAAGGTGTAAAGAAGGTATATGTTGAAGATGATTCTTTTATTACTATTATTACATCGGCTTTCTTTGTGGTAAACAAAGATGATAAGCCAATTCACTTTGATGGTGTTGCCCTTATAAAATATTTCATTCAAGCATATGACTTATAATTATGTTCTTCCACAAGTTTATGAACCTTTAATATTTCATTGAAATCTGATGAAAAATTGTTGTGTGGCAAAAAATGTCTTATCCGGATTGATATGAAGTATGTATTACTTAACCGTTCAAATATTGATAATAAGAAAATATGTTTATGTTTTGTAGTAATAAGTTTTTTTATAAAAAAAAATATTGATATATTTATATATAGAAGCATTTGGAATGCTTTAATTCCTGTAAAAAACATATATACAATTTTTTTTTATCAACAGACTTATACATTTGAAAAGAAAAAAATTAATTATTATTTCGAGTCATACATTTTAAATTAAACAATAATACAACACATTTTAAATTCAAACAAACATACAAAATATATGATCATTTGTGGGTTGGTGTACATGATAAACTCCTCCATATAACCTGCTTCCACTTTCATGTACTTCATACACAATCACAAATAAGTTCATATTATTTTATAAAAAAAAACAAAATTTTTTGTTTCATCAATATCAAATATGTATTTATGTCAATTAAAAAAAAAAGTTTCTGTCTCTATTATAATGAAAAAAAAAAACTCTAAACTACTTAAGTAATTAACCTTTCCTTAAAATCATTCTTTCGTATTAAAATTAATATTTAAAATTTGTATGTATCCTAGTTTATTTAAATTCCATCTAACACCTTTAAATGTATTTTATTTTTTATTATATTATATTTTATATCTTTAATATTTTAGATGTGATCATTAATAATAATTTTCATTAATTATCTTATATTTAATATATTTGTAGATCATAATTAATTTTTATTAAACATATCTTTTATCTTTTTTATATTAATATTGATTTTTTTCAAAATCATCAAAATTATATACATTCGAACTTTTGTATTTCAATATGTATTTTCTAGCATAGTAAAATCTGAAAATATAGATGAATAGAAATAGTTGAGAGTTTTGGGAGAAACTTTTAGCATTGAACAAATTTTTCAATTCAATGGTAAGGGTGAAAAAAGTTTTTGAGTTATTACTTTGCAAAAGGATTTTTAAAATGTTATTATTATAAATGCATTATTTATAATTTTTTCATGCAATATGTCCTCATGTTTTAAGCAATTTAATAAAAATAGAGTTATTATTCAAAATACTCTAGACTCGTAACACGAAAAGGAATTATCTATTGTTATCTTAAACTAGATAACATTTTCCTCTTTCCTTCGTCGGATGGTCATACAAAATATCAACTAAATTTTTTTTTATTTTGGATTATTCAAAAGAGACAAATACTAATTTAGGAGAGATAAAGGTTAAAGAAACATTCTATTACATGTCACCGAATCAGTTAAAGGTTTCAAAGAAACATCTTTAAATTATCAATTATAATTGATAATCAAATAAAAATAGATATTTACCATCAAATTTTTTAAAAAAGATTTGAAAAAGTTATTACTGAACAAATTCTTGTACTAATTCCAGATAATATAATTCTTTATTAATAGAATGGATGAATTGAGAAATTTAACTGAAAATGTGGAAAACGATCAGATAAAAAAAATTCACAAGTGTCTGGACATTTTTATTTTTTATTAAGTTTTTTATGTTATAAAGATTGATATTCAATTTCAGATAGTCCATTTCAATTTAAATGTCCAAGAGGTAAAATTGTACAAGTTGTTTTGGACATGCAAAATGATTTATTTGAGTTTGAGAACTAATTATAGACAAAGTTTTAGAATTACTAATTTTGTTTAATTTATTTGGATAATATTAACTTTAAGATTAGTTATAAATATTTTATCCATCAAATTTTGATTCACCCAATGTATATTAACTTGAAAAATTACAGAAAAAAAATTGATATTTTTTAACTTTTGTTAGTATTAGAACAATATATATATATATATATATATATATATATATATATATATATATATATATATATATATATATATATATATATACTGAAGATCTATATTTCTTTTAAATTGAGTGTATGATAGATTTGAATGAATGGGTAAGTTACATGTTTAGGGATGATATGATCGGTTTACTTTGATGATGTGTAAGTATTGAAGACACTACACGAAAATATAAATTAAACTTTTAAACATTAGTCTTTCCGTTGTGATATTAAAGTCAACATTATCATATAAATAACTATTTTTTCTTAAAAATAGAATAAAAAATCTAAAATTACTTTTGACATTTTTAATATATAAATATTTTTTTAACATTTTCCGATCCTAATTCAAATAAATATATATTAAAAAATAAATTAATTAATGTCAAATATTAATAGACATTAAAAATAAATAAATTACCATAACAGTTATCAACATTTTGAACCCAAGACTTCCAAATGAAACAGAAATTAGATTAAGATGATTCAAGAGTGAACATAACCATAACATAAGTGGGTGGGATTAATCAAGCACAACAGTAATATCTCAATTACAGTAAAAATCCCATAATAGTAGCATTGCTTTCCCGGCATCCCAACCACCCATTCAGTTGTCATGCTTTCACAATTTTCAAAGCAAGTGAGTGGTGCAATAACTTATTTCTTCCTCCAGTAACCATAACAACATTCCAGTGAAAAGCTTATATACTAAAAAAATATGGGTAATAATATTTGGCATTTGAAAAAATTTTCACATCATCACATGCTAAATTTTGGATCTCCACGTGTTTAATGAAAAAACAAGGTTGAATGACGTGGACTATAAATTGGAAAGGGGTATCAAGAGTGCTTTCATTTTGAGATTTGAAAATCAGATTGAGAATTGGTTTCGAAAATCTTAGAGAGAGAAGTACTCACGCCATCGATAATCGCTTGACGGAGTTTCCACTGTAAGTTATCAAAAGTGCGTTGTTCAATGGTTACTGAAGGATATTCCGCCGTTGTGTTGCCGATTGGAATGTGCTTAGCCTCTGAAAAATTAGTCCCGTAAAGTAATCCATTTCGCTCGTGTGTCTTTCCATCCTTTAGTCATTGATGATCACAAGTATATGGATGTACATGGACAAGGAAGAATTATTGTTAAAACTCAATGTGCAGAAACAGACCTGGGAGCAAAGGCCAAATAAGTGGGGAGTTTAAGCAAATTTTTTACACACGGGACTCAACTGTGAAAATAGCCTTGTTTTTAATTGAACAAACTTTTTTAACACTTATTGGACTTATTGGACATAGAAGTGTTGTTCAGTCATTAATAATCACAAGTATATCGATGTACATGATTAAGGAAGAATTCTTGTTAAAACTCACTGCGCAGAGCAAAGGCCAAATAAGTGGGGAGTTTAGGCAAACTTTTTTCACACGGGGTCAACTGTGAAAATGACCTTGTTTTTTAATTGAACAAACTTTTTTAACACTTATTGGACTTATTGGATATAGAAGTGATGTTCAGTCATTGATGATCACAAGTATATGGATGTACGTGGCCAAGGAAGAATTCTTGTTAAACTCAATGTGTAGAAATAGACCTGAGAGCAAAGGTCAAATAAGTGGGGAGTTCAGACAAACTTTCTTCACATAGAGGTCAACTTTGAAAATGGCCTTGTTTTTTAATTGAACAAACTTTTTTGAAGTTTTCTTGATGAATGTTGAATGATTACATTTGAATTGATGTTGTCTGGATAAATTGATGTTTGAGATTGTTGATTTTTCATTTTGCAGGTTTTGGGTTTAATAAAGAAGCAAATTGGACTGAAAAAAGACTGTCTAAATTACAGACGGCCTCTAGGCCGTCGCTAAACACACACTTTCAGAAAGCGTTACCGAGGGCCTCATGGCCTTCGGTATTACCCACGGCCTCGTGGCCTTCGGTATTACCGAGGGCTTTAAGGCCCTCGGTATTATCGAGGGCCCGAAGGCCGTCGGTAGGGTTTCTGACAAGCAAATTACCGACGGCTTTGGAACCGTCGAAAAGCCGTCGGTAAGGTGCGTTTACCGACGGCCTTTTGTCATTACCGAGGGCTTTTGTCCGTATGATAAAACAAAAAACAGTTCAGACTACAGTTCAGTTCAGTTTGTCTGAACTGTTTTACAGTTCAGTTTTTAGCAGTGCAGTACAGTTCAATTCGATTTGCCCACCCCTACTTAGAATGATTGTCGAGTTATGACGGGTTGTGCAATTGTGGTGGCTTCTACTGCTTTGGAAAGTCATTGTCAATGGGTTTCACCCTACCACACTCACAAGGTTAGTTTGTTCCACACCTTGGAGTATACTAGAAGCCCCCAAGACTAAGACATCCTAGTACTCCTCACGACATGGATCAATTATCTCTATTTCGGAATGAAAGACCAATGGAGTTTCAGGATAACCCCAAGACTGAGCTCCTGCATTCATTCTAAACATACTTGAATCTCACCAAGAGATCCCATTATGTAACTTACTTTCACCACCTTGAAACCATACTTTGAAACCACATACTTTCACTTGGAATCTCAACTCATAACTTTGACACACATATATACCCATACATAATCGTACATCATCTCCAAATGAACCAAAGCATAATCTAAATCAATCAAGAACAAAGGAAGAAAGAGTAAACCAAAACTTGGATCAGTCACCAAACGACTACTCTCGTTGGGCGACCACAGAGTTCTCTTGCTCAACAACCCAGCTCGTTGTGCGAATACACAAACAGTGTTCCCTTGACCTCAACCTCTCACTCAGCGACCCAACTCGCTTTACGAATAAAATGACATTAATCCCATACCTAACCTCTCGCTGAACGACCCAGCTCGCTGTACGAATAAAACTACAGTGTTCTCGGACCTCAAACCTCTCGCTCAGCGACCCAACTCGTTAAGCGAATCCAAAGACAATGGTCTATGATGAAGGTTGAAAAACAGTTATTTTCATATGTCATTTTAGACCAAATTACGCCCTTTACTACTTAGAATGAGCTTAGAATCAAGCAAAACTCAATAAATGAGTCTGTAGAGAGTCAAAAGCTATTTTTAGCGATATTATGCTTGTTTTGCATTGTTTTGTAGCAATTTTGAGATAGTGAAGAATGGAGTTGAAGATAAAGGTCGTAGACTCAAGAAAATAGAAGAAAATTGAAGAATTGTAGAGTCGACGCACCGCCAGACGACAAATTCCACCGCCGGGCGGTCCAGGGCGAGGAGTAGGCACCTGGCGTGGGCGCTAGCGGATTTGCGATTAGAGGCAAACCGCCGGGCAGTAGTACGATTTGAGGGAAACCGCCGGGCGCCACACTTATTCTGTCGGGCGGTTGTTTGCTGGGCTTGGGCCTGTTTTCTGTTGCGCTTCTCACCTATAAATAGCCCTATTGCGAGTTTAGATGCATTCTTTTGACGGAAGGGGGCGGCCAGACCTAATTTCACTCTCTGGAGAGGATTTCTTGGATGCTTAGGCTCCTTTTCATCTTTTCTAGGGTTTGCTTTTCCATTCTTCATTCATTTTTCATCTAGATTCACCATGTCAATGGTGAACTAAACCCTATTGTTGTTGGGGGAAACAATGTAATCTTTTGATACTCTCTTTTATTGAAACTCTTGTTTATTTATATGGTTTCCATATGCTTTGATTGTTAATTGTTGGGTTCTAATCTGTGCTTAATGCTTTTATCGTTTAACTCACTCGATAATTGTTGTTTGTCTTTATTGATATGGTGATGTACAGTAATGTCATGAACTGGTGAGTAATTCCTTGATTAAGCAATACCACCTAAGGATAGGGGTAGGACGATCAATTGTTTTTAACTTTTGCTCTATAATGCTTTATTAATTGCTAGGGGAGGCTAGGGATAGCAAGCCAATAATTAGTAATAGGCTCTTTTCACCGAGGGATCGGGTTAAGGGTAGGCTAAGAAAGTTGCATGACAGTTAATTAATCAAGCTAATAATTCAAGAGGAGTAAATATGAGAGAGTGGATAAGATGAAATTGTAAACCCCCAACAACTCCATTCATCCATTGCTTTCTTCTCGTTAATTGAATCAACTTCATTGCATGTTTATTTTGTGTTTTTGCATCAACCACAATTAATCTTTATTTACAAGTCTTACGATTTTAATTCACACAAACGATAAGGCCTTTCGAGTCTCTTGGGAAGAACGATATTGGGTTTTACCAATTATATTACTTGATACGATTTGGTACGCTTGCCAATCTGTTAACAGTCTAGACCCCTCAACCACTCGCCTAATGACCTAACTCACTAGGCGAATCCAAAGACAATTGTTCAGAACCTTGACCTCTTGCTGGCGAGTGGAGTCGCTCAACGAGTCTAAATAATTCTGCAGCATGAAAACTGCAAAATTTTCACCCTAAACCACTTTTGACCAAATTGATATATTTTTCTCAACCTCTAACCCTCCTAGATCTTATTATACACTTAATTATACTCAACCAAGGGTGTCTAAACCATTCTAAACTCATTTTAAACAAGTGGCTACAAGATTTCAACCAAAAACTTACAAACCTTCAACTTAGAGACCCAAATTGAATTCTACCATTTGTGACACAATTTCAAGTAGCTTAGGGACTCTAACAAGTTCCAAATGACTTACCAAGACTCTCAAAATTGACCATTCGATCACATGACACTCATACCTTTTTATCACAGATTTAGTCCATTTCAACACTTTAACAACTCACAAAACAACTTATAATAGACTTCACATGCTTTAAACTAGTTCACAACACTTCTCTCACAATTCTACTACCTAAGACTTCAATTTTTTACAACCAAGATTAATCATTTTCTTCAAACAATTCAATCAGCACAATTCGCTTCATCAACATCAAATCCAACATCACAAACCCACATACAAACAGATTTAACATGTTATACAACATCCATCCTTATACAAAGCATCAATTTATCCTTTTACACATCATTCAAGTCTCAATTCATACAAGTTAGAATATTGATATTTTTAACCACACTCCTACAACCTAATTAATTCATCAACAAATCTAATCATCAAGACAGAGTCACTAGCTTCCTTTTAAACTAACAACCCAAATTCTCAAGATGCTCCACCAATTGCTTGTACCGCAAGGAACTTCTAAACGAACCTACGAAATACCAATTTTGACATGGACAAAGTCCTTAGAACTCTAAAGCAACCAAGAATCAAGGGAGAATATAACTTGATACAAGCAAAACAGTTTATCTTTGCATGATCAAGAATCAAGAAAAGTACCAAGAAAAAGGATGAAAACTTACTTGCTTTAAACACCAAATTGATCGTATAGAAAGGTAGATCTTGATGTTGTGATTGTTTAGACACCTTATGATCGTCAAATAGATGACTTGAGATCAAGAAATCTTAGAAAGAAGTGAGAGAGAATGAAGAGAAAAGGTTCTAGAGAGATAAAGTGTTCTTAAAGTAATGAGACGAGTTTAGAAATTTTTTTATATTGTAAAGTTATTTTATAATAAAATACTCGATCTCATTATTTTAATACATCTACTAACTCTAATACTCTATTTTTTAGATTCTTACAATTTCACTCTAATGGAAATATTTAATATAAATTTTAAAATATAAATAATTAAATAAATTTTTATTTTTTTAATGTTTTATACAATATTAATTTTAGAAATAAATATTATTTATAGATAAACATCTTTTTATATTTATTTTATTAATTAAAAATTATTTTATTTTAAAATAATATTTATTATCACTTATTCATAAGCCGTTTGCATTTATTTATAAATTTTATATAGAGAAAATAAAGAAAAAGAAAAAAAAAACACATCAAAAGTATTTTTAGTATTATATTTAGAGCTGTCAATACGGGTAACCCGGCTCGACTCGGCCCGATCCACCACGGGTTGGTCACTTAGTGAGTCAACCTAACCCGGCTCATTTATTAGCGAGTCAGAAAAACTTGAACCCGGCCCGATCCATCATGGGTTGGTGGGTAAACAGGTTGGCTCACTAGCCCATTTAATTATATTTTTTTAAATAAAAAAATACAAACTTTCTGTAATTTAAATTTAAACAAATTTCACTCCTAAAAAATTATTTTAAAGACAATTCAAAATAATAATAAAAAATACAATATAAACCAAATGTCATCCAAAAACAAACACAAAAAACATACAAATAAGTTTCTTATATTCATCATTTTTTGTTCCTATCCATTTACGATATTAGAATCTTGAATAAATAAATTCACAATATTTTGCTCTCTTGAATCATCTTCTTCATCAATTGTTAAAATCCTTGACCCTTGTTCTTGTTGTTTCCAAATTCACTAATAAAGATTTTCCTAATATCAATTAGTAAAAAAAAAAGAGAACTAGTACTCAATAACATCAACAAAAAATTAATAGTTTAATCTGTAACATAATTTTCCAAATTCAAAGATATCAAAAAGAGCTTGTTCAAATAATGTATACTGACATTGTTTAAATAAAATGAACAAAATCTGATACAAGCATGTCAGAACATGAAAAAAATCATTTCATGTCTTCAAATCCCCTAGAACAAAAAAACAAATTCGCAAACCCCTATTTTTGTCATTATAGGGTTTCTAAAAAAAAAGAAATAGAAGTGAGAAAACAAAAATGTGGAGAAAAGAAAAGAAAAAATGAATGGTGTTTTACCTGCTCCTTGAAGAATTTCAGTGAAGTGAGGATGAGAGCACCGTCAAATGAGAGCAAGTACCGTGAGAGTGAAATTGATTTATGAGAGGGTTACTTTTTTAGTATACACAGTGAGTGAAGTGAAGAGAATATTTTATTTTGTTGGGTTTCATAAATAAAATTATAAATTAAAAAAATAAAATTAGGTAGGTGGGTTGGTGGGCCAACCCGGCTCACCACGGGTTCAACACGCATGAGCCGGATCTAAATGAACCGAGTTGAAAATTGACCCGTATTTAAGTGGATTATATTTTTCAAACCCAACCCGATCCGAACCCGTGATGGGTCCAGATTAGCCCGGGGATTGCGACCCATTTTGACGGCTCTAATTATATTTTATATTGTTTTTTAACACATTAACATTAATAAGCTGTACATGATACGACTAATTATTACATTTTGATAGAGAAGTACATGTTTGTACGGAAAATATTTTTTTGTAAACTTTTATTTATTTACTTTTATGTTGTACCGTTATCTTTTTTATTAGAATTATTAGGTTTAATTAATATTTTTTATTTATATTTCTGTATCATTATTTTTATTTTTATATAATTATATTATTTATTTGGATTGTTTTTAATGTTGTAATTGTACTGAGGAATGTAGTGGTTATTTGTAGACCATAAAAGTCTACGAAAACAAGCTTGCACATATTATTCAAGACCTAATGGATTAATGATTTATCTCTGATGGATGAAACTGAAGTTGAAAATTTAATTCAATAGAAATGAAAATCAAGGTTTTGCTTATGAGAAGAAGAGGGTAGCCCTGTAATTTTCGCAAGGGAAGCACCACTTGTGAGGAAAAAGTCAAGAATGTCCATTTTTTATTATTGCAATAAAGATAATCTGCCCTTACCTCTAGACCACAAAAGTCTATGAATTTTTTATTTCCTTTTGACACCCTTCTTTATTATGTGATGAATGTCACCATTGATAATTTTACCTGGGAATTAGCTTGTTTAAAAAATTGATTAAATTCTAAGCATGGTCACCACTAGTACTAAATTATATTACTGTCTTTTCAGTCTCTTTTTAATACTATGGATGCATCTATGAAATTTTTTTAAATTCTTTTATATGTTCTTTTAAAATTAAGAAATGCATATCCACATACTGCTAATTATTATTATTTATCAATGTTAGAAAGAACAAAACAATGTTTTTTTATAGGATGAGCACGTGGAACTTTGTCTCTTCAATGTGTGATGTTTCGTTTTAAAATAAATATTTTGTTTGTTTTTCTTACTTTTTAATAAGATAACAAATACTAATGTAATTTTTTTTGTGGAAAACAGTTTAGTACAAGTCATGCATAATTGACCATTTCAAAAAAAAAAAAAAATCTATGATTACTTACAAATCTTATTTGTTTTTTTTTATTTGAATTAATATTTTTTAAAATTGATAATATTTTATAAGTACTTAATAATAAAGATGCCTAATAGTATTGTGTTTAGTAAGTCATCACTTACGCCGTGTTTAGGTGATACATTGTTTATAAGAAATAGTGAAGATGGATCTGCAGGATTTTTGTCATTCGTTTGCGCTGATTTGTGAAAAAAGAAAGGAAAATGTTATTTTGACAACCTCATTTGACAACGTTTTTGACAACCACAAATGGCAACGTCTGATTGGCTCTTTGAAGTGTATTTTAAAAAAAGAAAATTGCTGAAGCGAAGGGCATTTGCGGAAAACCACTTGGTCAAAATTAATTCATTCGCGCCTAGGAAACCCTCTCTCCACGACAAACGTAACTCTCTCCACGAAACCACTCTCTCCACGAAAGCACACTCTTTGTTTCATTGCAATCTGAATAGTTGGCGTCTTCAGGAAAACTTCACAAAACCATCACTGTCTGTATTCAATCGTGGGCACTGAAGGGTTTTACGTTCATGAAAGCTTCACGAAAGCACACTCTCTATTTAGGGTTTTAGGTTTTGGAATCGTGGGCACTGAAGGGTTTGGACGAAGTGTGTAAAGGGGCGAGCATTGTCACCTCTTCTGCAAGGTTAGTTTATTTGGGTCATAGTCCATCTCTTCTGCATTGTAATCGTTTTTTTTTCCCTTGCATGTGTTAGAAGTTTTTTTCGATGGAAGTTGTTGACATGCAAAGGCTATACAGTTCATGTTGAAATAATGTTATGATTGATTATTGTTTGCTAGTGTCGTAGTCGTAGTGCAGGGTGGATGACATAGGATTGTGTTTATGAATGTTGTGTTATGAATATTTTTGTTGTACGAGGGATGTTTCCATGGTTTGAAGGTGTGGGTTGTGTTGGGATGTAATTGTATGAGCAAGAGTCAGATGATGAATGTTATGATCATGTTTAATCGTTTACAAGAAGACTGTAAGCGATTACGAAGGAAAAATGTTAATGTTGTGTGAGGAAGACTTGGGAATTTGCCCTGAGACCATGTGTTATCGCTTATAGGAAGGCTGTAAGCGATTACCAAGGAAAAATGTGGATGATGGGTGAGGAAGACTTGGGAATTTGCCCTGAGACCATGTGTAATCGCTTACAGGAAG
>NW_014542001.1:583775-587987 GCF_000741045.1 Vigna radiata var. radiata | reverse complement strand
GAAGGCTGTAAGCGATTACCAAGGAGAAATGTGGATGATGGGTGAGGAAGACTTGGGAATTTGCCCTGAGACCATGTGTAATCGCTTACAGGAAGCCTGTAAGCGATTACCATGCAATGAATGCAGGATTTTGTACTAAAAGTTGTTTGTTCATGATTTGTTGAAGTTGGTTGTCTTAACGTTACTTGGGTGCATTAAAAGTGTTTATAATTGTTATTGCAGGTAAATTTTTGAAGAATACCATAACTTAACTGCAAAATGGAATCGTCCAAAAGCAAAGTATGTATATGTTTGTCCAAACTGTGTTTTTGTTGTTTAGGAGCAGCGTATTGTATTTTATAAATTTGGTATGTTTTTTAGTGGCAGGTTCGCACTTGGATGGATACATCACACATTGTCCACGTGAATTCTTTACTAAAGTCAAGGCATGTGAGGCGCATAGGCCAAACTCCTTTTAAGTGTTGCTTAGGAATCGTAGAGCCTATACAACTGAACCTGAAATTGTTGAAACAATTGGTACGTCGTTGGGTTCCNCAGCATCAATCATTCAGAGTTAGGCAACAATTGGTTTCTTTTGATGTGNTTGACGTGGTTATGACTTTAGGATTGGGAGTAGGGGGTTTGGAGATCTCCTTCGATGAATCAATTGTCGGAAAAGTTGGTGATCTGTTAAATTGCAGCGAAACGAAAGCAAAAGAGTTGGTCAACATGTTTGANAACATTGTTGGTGATGATGACCTAGATGTAGATGTCGTCTGTCGATTGTATATTTTAGTTTGTTTTGTTCATTTTTTTTTTCGCTAGGAACTCAAGGCATGTTTCTAACATGCCTTGTGTAGTGCTAGATGATTTAGATAGTTTGTGTAATTATGATTGGAGTGGTGCTATACATACGTATCTCGTACATAGCCTGAACAGATGTAATAAGAAATTACTGACTGGAAAGATTGTCGATTCGGTCAGCATTAGTGGCAGTGCTGTTGTGTTGCAGGTATGATTCAGTGCTATTGTTTGTTGTTTAATGTGATTCATTAAAAGGAAATAATTGGAAGAAGATCTTTGACAACTTTGGTTGCTTTCATTTTAGCTATGGGTGTACGAACGCCTATGTTTGCATTCTCACCCATCTTGCAGGGTATTTCCACGACTGATGGGATTTCGTTCCGTAAGTTATCGGACCGAAGAAATAGATCTTTTGTTTAGGCAAGGGGAGGTGAGTAAGTATTTCAATTAGAAAGATTATTTAATTTTTGTAATTCGATTGAGGTAATTAATTATTAATTATCATTGTGATAGGTACACTTTGATTGGTACATTCGATCCGTTGAACGAGAGGATCCCATCGTCCGTAGGGCATTCAATATGGATGCGTTGGCGAGGACTGCAGAAGAACCTGAAAAAGGTGAAAATANTTGTCAANCTCCACGTGNTGGACGATTGGAAAAAGTTAGAAAAAACAACCAGAAAATAAGAAGTCTTAAAGATGAAATTGTTGCTATAAGGAAGGCGTTAAGTGAACGAAGAAAGAGAGCAAGGATTGACCTAAATATTCCCGTTGAGGAAGCTGGTGTTGATGTTGTGGGTGAGGGGAATGAAGGAGGTCTCGAGGAAGCAACTGTTGATGATACAGTTGCAGACAGAGGAGGTGTTGATGAAGGAGTTGCTGATGAAGCAGCTTTTGGTGAAACAACTGGACATGAACAAGAAACAACTGCAGCACCTGTTGATGAAGGAGTTGCTGATGAAGCAGCTTTTGGTGAAACAGCTGGACATGAACAAGAAACAACTGCAGGACCTGTTGATGAAGGAGTTGCTGATGAAGCAGGTTTTGGCAAACAGCTGCACCTGAAGAAGAAACAACTGCAGCACCTGTTGATGAAGGAGTTGCTGATGAAGCAGGTTTTGGTGAAACAGCTACACCTGAAGAAGAAACAACTGCAGCACCTGTTGATGAAGATGCTGCAACTGCAGCAGCTGTTGATGGATCTGCTGCAAGTGAAGCAGGTGTTGATGGATCTGCTGCAAGTGAAGCAACTGTTGATGGATCTGCTCCAACTACAGCAGGTGTTGATGAAGTAGTTGCACCTGCAGGACCTGTTCATGAAGCAGCTGCACCTACAGCAGCTGTTGATGAAGCACGTGCAATTGAGGAACCTGTTCATGAAGCAGATGAAGAGGTTGATGAGGAATTACCCCCACGGGATCCACCAGCTTTCGTTGACATTGGTGGTGATGATGACGACGCTGATCAATTAATTCCAGTTGTACAACCTTTGGTTGTAGAGCCTTTGAGTACTATTCGTGCCGATCTAATCGCAAAGGTTGATTTGGAGAAGTTGTACCAGTGTGTTACTCGAAAAGATATTGTCGTAAGGTAACATAGTATTAAACTCTTTATGTTATTAATGTATAATTAAATTGCGTACATGATAAATTATTCTTATTTTTTCAGCTATGTAAGTGAAATAATGGGTCAACTCTTGACAACCAAGGACTGTAGCTCCTTAGGGCCTCGAGAATGTGTTGACAACATGGTAAATAGATTATTGAGTTTTAGAAGTTGATATTAAAGTTGAATGAGCTGATGTTAAAGTTGTAGATTGTTTTGTAGGTTATAATTTTTGCTGCGACCGTGTTCATGTATTTTGAAAAAAGGTCAACCGGAGTCATCAAAAGGATAATCTTCAGTCCAATGTTTGGGGTAAAAACTAACAATAAAAATTGATTTAAATTTTGGTATGTTATAATGTTTATTGATTATGGTTGTTGTTTTTTTTAAGAGTCACTTACTAACTGACAACAAGAGACGAGTTGCCAAAAGACAGGTGTGGCAACTTCATGATTACCAGGCTTATTTTCGGCCAGATCTAGTAACACTTCATGATTTATTATCTGCTGATTGGGTGAGTAAGTTGTTGTTATTGATGACTTAATAGTTGCTCTAGTTAATACTTTTATTTTGACATATCCGAAATGTTACTTAGGTATTCATCCCAGTTGTAACCAAGAATCACTGGTGGTGCTATGCATTGAGGGTCTGCACCATGCAGTTTTTTGTTATTGACTCATTGGAGAGGGGAATCAGCGGACGTGGTACGATTGATCGAAGCATGGAACGTATTACAGTTGAAGTTCAGTTGTCATTGATGAAGTTGTTGGTACTTTTACCCTTTGTAATCGTTATTTATGAACAATGCAGGCTAAAAATATTCAGCGGTTTTGGGCTTTGCTGAGTAATTCATATGAAGATTCCAAGATTCCTTTCAATATTGAGAATGCCAAGATCCCGGTGCAACCTAACACGTGAGCATATATTAGGTTTTATTTAAAATTGAACATTTTTTCATTAAGAAAAGAATATCTTGCTTAATTTGAGTTTTTGTACAGATATGACTGTGGTGTCGTAATGATGAAAGTGATGGAAATATGGGATGGAGAAGACAAATATGATGGCAAAAGCATGCCTGATTATAGTAATGTATGTTCACTGAATAATTTGTAATTTGAATTGTATATTATAACAATTTTGCCTAAATTAAATTCAATGTTCATTGTAGGAGGAATTGGCTGCGTTTAGAAGGAAGTACATTTCTGACTGGATTCTAGATGGCGAAAACATTCGAATGTTGGGAGTCTTGCAGCACTATGGATTAGTATAGGAAATTATAAGACATTTTTGGGTTTACATTGTAATTAGGCACATATTGAGCACCCAATGTAATGATGTACAGTTTTTTGACAATTTATACAATGACTATATTTACATACTTGTTCAACTTTTAAGGAAATGAATAGACATTCTTAGTACTTTTTTTTCGTATTTAATATTGTGGTACAATTGTTCACAGGTTTTTGAAATGAAAACTGACATAGTTAAGGTGTAGCCTTTTCATTGATTTCAATTGTTGTGTCATATCCAAAAGCAAGTACGTTATGTAATCGCTTACTGAGAGCTTGTAAGCGATTACCAGGTCAGTACATGGATTTTGTACTGAATGATGGTAGGTGATCCCTGGTTTTATAAACGCTGCTCCCAAATGGGTGTTGTGTGCTAAGATGGATGGAGTTAGGTGGCAAGAGTACAAGTGGACTTGTGCTCTTCAAGTGTATTACTAACTTCCACATGCAATTAGGTATTGTAATCGCTTACAGAGAGCATGTAAACGATTACCAGGTGAGTACATGGATTCTGTACTGAAACATGATGGGTGC
>NW_014542001.1:575861-583056 GCF_000741045.1 Vigna radiata var. radiata | reverse complement strand
GGCCAAGATGGATGCAATCACATGGGCCCTGAGTACAGGTGTTGATTCATTTGAAGTTCTGCGTAATTTCCACATGCAATTAGGTATTGTAATCGCTTACAGAGAGCATGTAAATGATTACCAGGTGAGTACATGGATTTTGTACTGAATCTTTGTCGCTGTTCCCTAGTTGTTTAAACGATGCTCCCAATAAAGTAATACCACAATACTATATAAATTGAAATAAAGCATTGATCATGAACACCTGGGAAAGACTAGAAAATAAAAATTTTTACTCATTCCAAATGCATATTACAGTCATCCCAAATACATAGTACATCCCAAATACATAGTACAGTCATCCCAGATACACAGTACAGTGATTCCAAATAAATATTACAGTAATCCTAAAGACAAACTACAAATTACATCGATCCAATATACCTATTACAGTCTTCGAAATGAAAATAATCAAATATAGTAGACATTAGAGCGAAGGACCTAAAACAAATATGGAATAACAACTGCACTTAATTACATTTAATCTTCGTTAGAGTTTTGTCCGTTGTTGTTGTCTGTTGCTTTGGATGTAGATGGTTGTAGATGATGAGGATTTCTTAATTTTCGCATAATTTCAGCAATATTTGGTTCTTGAAGGTCAAGGGGTCGAATGACTGGTTTCTGTGTCTCCATGACGAGTTCTTTAGTGGGACGACAAATGTCAACGGCAAAGATTTTGACTACATTTCGAAGCACTATGTTAAGGTAACAGTTTGGGGGAAAAGCACTGAATGTACGAACCTAAATCAGAACAAGCAATCTATATTAGTAACAATACCATAACTTAAGTAGTATAAATAGAAGTTTGAATAACATGGGTTACATTGTTAAGTATCATAACGCAACCAACACTGATTTGTTGACCAAAATTTGGATCGTTAACAACTTTGTTATGTAAGGACGCCTTCGTAGTCCCAGTAGGGTCCTGGTAACAGATAATATCACAATACGTAAAGTTTAGGTCCTTAAAATTTTGTTAAGGTTAAATATTACCTTTAAAGTGAGTTTCATATCACCCAATCCATTTGGGTGACACTCCTTAACAATACAAGCAACAATGTGAAGGGTTGACACTGATCTTGCTGTATGTAGCTGGTTGACATTATTGATATCACCATCTCTCACAATATCTGCATATGTTTACTATTTTCAGTGCGAAGGCAACCTACTCTTAAAACGAGAAAGTATATAGAATCACTAACCATGGTGTTCGATGTACATCTCAGCCCATTTCCATGGATTTGAATTGAAATCTCTTTCATAGGTTGCTTTTGCAACTTCCTCAGCAAATTGTTGGGTAGTACGGGTATCATCACTTATCCTATTCATAATAGCTGCCTGGACATTTCCAGCCGGACCAGGAATCAATGACGATGAACTATCACATTTTTTCAAGAATGATTCCAGGACATCCTCCTCAATTTGAAGACCTTTCCAAGCATCCATTATATAAGTATCTGCAAGGACATTAAATCAATGTTAAGGAAAAACGAAAAATTTTCACTTACAATATGTAACATGTTTGGCAGATGGATATTACTTGGAATCCTTCGTCAAGGGAATAAAAGTGAGAGTGACTTCCAACGTTACACAGATTGGTCATATATAAAGACAAAGTATATTATGATTTAGTATTAATTTTTGAAATAATAATTTCTTCAACAAATTACACTTGATATGACTATTGAAGGGTAATACAATCCGAAAAAGTAATGTTGATTCCATCCAAAATATATTCAGCAATATTTTTCGTGACTTTTTTCAAAATCTTCTTAAATTACTTAATGGAGGCATAATGACAACTGCAATTTTGCACTGCATCCAGTAAAGTACACACCTTTTTTACTTTGTAGCAATTAATGCTCCCAAATATTTAAGTGAGTTGTATACTCAACCTCAAGACACCTATAACCTAATCTATAACATGCATTAAATGCATTTAATGATCCTTCCTTAATTGTGATTGTTGTAGTATGTCCCTGTCATATGGGACCACCAAAACCAAAAAATTCTTCATACCTTAATCTCGTAAAAGGTAGCAACTTTTTACTGGTTAACAAGTTTTTTGGCTTCTTCTCCTTGAAGGAAACACACTTTCATTGCCTTTTCTTTGACGTTCATTTAACACCACATTGAAGGCTTATTTGGGTTGTTGGTGAGAAGCAAATCAGCACCATTAAAGCAGTATTGAATTGGTTCAACCACCGGAACTGTAAGCATAACCCCTTCTATTCAATGTTTGCGTACTTTGATTGCTTTAATGTTTCATATATTTATTGAACTTTGTTTGAAGTGTTATATCTTTGTTTTGTATAAATTTATTTTTTTTAAATATATAGAACAATCCATCATGGGTTTGGTTGATGAAATGAATGAGGCATGTAATACGGAAGAAGAGAATAATTTCAGTTTGGTTCCTACTTTGGACATGTCATTTGACACAATGGAAGATGCAAAGAAATTTTATCAAGAATACGGTAAAAGATGTGGATTTGGCATTCGAACCAGAACCTCTAAAAGGGATAAGAACAACATAGTGTATTACTTGAGATTGGTTTGTTCCAGGGAAGGTAAATATGTTTCCAACATTCGTCCAGAGGTCAAAACTCTACCAAGTCAGACTAATGAATGTCCTGCTGGAATAACCATAGCACGAAAAAATGAGAAATGGTTTGTTAGAACTGTAGTTTTATATCATAGTCATGACCTGTGTCCACAAACCTCCAATCTAATCCGTGGTAACAGGCAATTGAACATGCATGCGAAGCACACTTTGGAAGTGAATGATGATGCTGGAGTTCGTACTAATAAGAGTTTCCTTAGCATGGTTAGTGAAGCGGGTGGATATGAAAACATGCAATTTGTTGAACGAGATGCTAGGAACTACATTGGTCAGCATAGAAGGTCACTGTGTAAGGAAGGTGATGGACAGGCATTGCTTTGACACTTCTCAAAAATGAGAGACCAGAATAATGAATTCTTTTATGACATCGAGATGGATGAAGATAATAGAATTACTAATGTGTTTTGGGCAGATGCTCGAAGCCGAGCTGCTTGTGAGGAGTTCGGTGATGTCGTGTCGTTTGACACCACGTACTTAACCAACAAGTACGACATGCCATTCGCTCCATTTGTCGGAGTTAATCACCATGGACAGTCAATCTTACTTGGTTGTGGATTGCTTTCATCAGAGGACACTTATTCATTTATATGGTTATTTAATTGTTGGTTAAGATGCATGGGGAACAAGGCGCCCAACAGTATTGTAACCGATCAATGCAAGGCCATGGCTAATGCAATTGAAGAAGCTTTCCCAAAAACAAAACATAGGTGGTGTTTGTGGCACATAATGAAAAAAATACCTGAAAAATTCCAAGGGTATAAGAATTATGTTGGGATCAAGTCTGATATCAAAGCGGTTGTCTATGAGTGTGCTACTGCAATTGACTTTGAAACCGGTTGGAAACGACTACTTACCACACATGGCTTGGAAAGTAATGATTGGCTATGTAATTTGTACAAAGAGAGAGCGAAATGGGTTCCATGCTACTTGAAGAATCACTTTTGGGCTGGCATGTCAACTACTCAAAGAAGCGAGGGAATGAATGCTTTCTTTGATGGTTTTATTAATTCCACTACCACCTTGCAACAATTTGTGATTCAATACGATAATGCTCTAAAGGTTAAGGCACAAAAAGAATTAGAAGCTGATTTTGCCTCTCTAAATACAACAGTTGCATGTGGGTCTCAATCACCAATTGAGAGACAATTTCAAGTTGAGTACACTCATGCAAAATTTGAGGAAGTACAAAATGAGTTTCGATCAAGGATGAATTGTTTCATTAAAGACACAGTGAAGGAAAGTATTTTCAACATGTACACAATCAAGGAAGAGTGCATGTGGGAGGGAAAATGTGTGCCAAAATATTACCATGTTCAATTTGATCTTGTTTTAAAAGAGATTACTTGCTCCTGCCTATTGTTTGAGTTTAGAGGCATTATATGTAGGCATTCGCTATTGGTTCTAGGTCAGGAAGATGTGCATAATGTACCCTCAAAATATGTACTTCCCCGTTGGAGCAAAAACATCAGAAGAAAGCATACACTTATTAGAGCAGCTTATAGTTCTTTACAGCATGATCCCAAGATGCAAAGATACCAAACTTTGTGTAAGCAGTTCTATAATCTGGCTGAGGCTGCATGTGAATCAGAATGTGCTTCTGATCAGTTGGAAAAAGATTTGAAATCTCTTGCTAAAAAGTTCGGTTTGAGCTCAAGTCTGAAAAATAATATCGTAAGTGAGGGAGGACAATTAAGGTATGAGAATGCCGTTCCAGAAAATCCATCCTACAATACATGCGGAAGTAGTGACGTACTTGTTCGCAGTCCCGTCGCGGTTAAGCGAAAAGGCCGACCAAGAACTAACAGATTGAAATCAACCGTTGAAAGTAGGTGCAAAAAGAAATCGAAGGCAACTAAAAGAAATTCTTCAACAACACCTTGTGAACCAAATGTGAGACCATTAAATGTTAGTTTTCCTATAATTATCATTAGTACAAATATTGATATCTTCTGTTACGTGTTGGTAATGCGTGTTACTTTATGCACTCAAGTAGCCACAACATTTAATGGAGCACAAAACCCCCAGGACATGGAATATGCATCCCAAACAATTCAGATATCCCAACTATCTGAAGTTGCTCCTAATGGCTTCATGTCCTTGCTCTCTGCGGTCCATAACACTTTTGAAAATATATAAATGTCATCTTTCTTGTTATTACATGATATGGTACTGCTTTTTGTTATTAGATGATTGAGTATACTTTGTGCTGCCCTTAACTTCTTTGCCAAAGAAAGAAATTTCAAATTTTTATTAATAAAATTGTATTGTAATCGATTACTACATCAACGTAATCGATTACCATAATGGGCCTGTCAGTTTTGTTTGCAGTTGCAGGTTCAGCACATGTCGCCATGACTGGATGGAGGAACTGCTGTCACCCACTACCCCATTGCAATTAATTATAACCGTTACCTACATTGCTCATTAAAAACCCAATAACCCCAAATATTAGGTTAATCTCCAACACACTTTGCAAACCCTAATAACCCCAAATGGCACCTCGCGCAAAGAAGACAACGAAGGCTTCGTCGTCGAGAACGGCGCCTACAATTCAAGAACCAGTGTCCCCTCCATTATCACCACGACTTGCAGCTAATGATCTGTTCTCAACTGAAGAACAATATGAAAGATTCGCTGCTCATTTCTTTGAACGCCCAATCCTCGAAGGAAAGTATCTTTCAGAGGAATTTATGCAACCTGGTGAATTCGAATTCTATGAAATCTTGACGAAAGCAGGGCTATATGAATTTGTCGCCTGCAGAACGCACTACTACCCCGAATTAGTGAGAGTTTTCTACAGCAATATGCGCATTTCAAATTCGGGAGTAATTCGAACGGAGGTGAAAAAGGTGAAAATCACAATCAAACCCTTTCTTTTTCATAAACTTACTTCCATCCCCTCCGTAGGTGTGCCTTTTGAAGGAGCTATTGTTGATGACTGGAAGGAGGAATACAACTCTGTTACTGCTAAGGCAGTCCTTTGCAAAGAAGGTGAAGACTTAAAAGGTAGAATAACTGCAGGCAAGCTAAGTTTCGACACAAGGATACTACACTATGTGATTTGTCGAATTTTACTTCCACGTTACACAAATGTTGCACAAACAACAGAGGAGGACATTTTGTTGCTCTGGGCACTAATGAATTCAGTTCAGATTAACTGGGGGCATCTGATTCGAAACAGGATGAAAAAGGCAACAAGGGACAACAGCCAACTACCATATCCCCATCTAATTACCATATTCCTGCAACATTTTGGTGTGGTCTCTGACAACGATCCTTTTACCCAAGTAAAAAGAAAGCAACAGATTACTTTAAAAGTCCTACAAACTTTTGGTTATCATAAAAATGCTGAAGGTATTTGGGTTTACAAGGACCCTGTTCGCAATGTGGAAGATGTAAAAGGCAATGAAGAAGCAGATGAAGGTGATGATGATGCTGAAAAAAACAGAAGAATGTCCAAACCCACAACAATCCTCTTCTGCAACATTCACTGACGTCATCAAAGAAATACAAGATCTACGCATGTTCGTCGGCGAAAGGCTTGACATAATTGAGAATCGTGTCGGAGTTGTGGAGCAAGAACTCATTAACTTACGCAATCAACACAATCAACCACCACCTACTTAGATTAGGAAAATATCCTTAATGTTCTGTCCTTTTGTTTATTTCTGAACTTTGTGCTTTAGCAACTTTTGATCAATGTTTATGTTATTGTAATTGACAATCGTTAATTTGATGAACTTCTTTATTCCTTTTACTTGTCAATGATTCTCATCTTATGTTATCAATAATTACAGAGCTGTTATTCGTTTATAACAATGTAATTGCTCATGTTTAAAACAATAATTTCCATCTACAATAGGTTGTCATAAGTTATAAATTATAGTTGTTATCTCAAATTAGTTGAATGCCTAACATGAAAAAACTTGGGAGCCATTTACCCAAGCTCAGTTAGCAGCGCTCAAGATTTAGTACAAAATAAAATACGCGACCTGGTAAGCGATTACACCTGTAAGCGCTTACCAGCACCAGATATCCTATTTGTACTAAATCCTGAGAGCTGCTAACTGAGCCTCACTGAATTACTCCTAGGTCATGTGAGGTTATGAATTCCGGTCAATTCGAACTTGTTTGGTCCTGAAGGCCATGGGTGGTTGTCTCCTCTTCAACAAAGTTGAAGGAAGTGGAGGACACATGGCCTGGTAAGCGATTACAGGGACCCTGTAAGCGCTTACCAGCACCAGATATCCTATTTGTACTAAATCCTGAGGGCTGCTAACTGAGCCTCACTGAATTGCTCCCAGGTCATGTGAGGTTATGAATTCCAGTCAATTCGAACTTGTTTGGTCCTGAAGGCCATGGGTGGTTGTCTCCTCTTCAACAAAGTTGAAGGAAGTGGAGGACACATGGCCTAGTAAGCGATTACAGGGACCCTGTGAGCGCTTACCAGCACCAGATATCCTATGTGTACTAAATCCTGAGGGCTGCTAACTGAGCCTCACTGAATTGCTCCCAGGTCATGTGAGGTTATGA
>NW_014542001.1:563302-575406 GCF_000741045.1 Vigna radiata var. radiata | reverse complement strand
CAGCACCAGATATCCTATGTGTACTAAATCCTGAGGGCTGCTAACTGAGCCTCACTGAATTGCTCCCAGGTCATGTGAGGTTATGAATTCAAGTCCATTCGAACTTGTTTGGTCCTGAAGGCCATGGGTGGTTGTCTCATCTTCAACAAAGTTGAAGGAAGTGGAGGACACATGGCCTGGTAAGCGATTACAGGGACCCTGTAAGCGCTTACCAGCACCAGATATCCTATGTGTACTAAATCCTGAGGGCTGCTAATTGAGCCTCACTGAATTGCTCCCAGGTCATGTGAGGCTATGAATTCAAGTCAATTCGAACTTGTTTGGTCCTGAAGGTAAGCGATTACAGGGTCCCTGTAATCACTTACCCTTCCATGTCACCTTCACTTCCTTCAACGTTGTTCAGAAGGACACAACCACTCATTTCTCACTTCATTATACTTGGGAGCCATTCACCCAGGCTCAGTTAGCACCCCTCAGGATTTAGTACAAATTTCTTTTTTGGTTCTCGTAAGCGATTAAAGTGTCCGTGTAAGCGATTACCGTTGCATAAACTTATATTCCAACCCAGACAAACCTGTATTTCGTACCCCCATATACATTGGCTACAACTAACTTAAGTAATCAAGGAAAAATAACAAAGGGGATGCTCACCAAAATATACTTTAAAAAATAACTTTCATTTATCACAATGACAATAATTGTTCCAAATACAACTTTACATCCTTAAAATAATCCCAAATACTACAATTTTACAAAAATTAGATCAATGTCAACCAAGATTTGGACTGTAACCAGTGTAGGGAGTTCTACAGGCTATGCTCTTGAAACGTTTTCGACGTTGTGGTTCCTTCTTATCGCTTTCATTGCAGTTATCTCTTCCCTCAGTTCCAAAATCATTGAAAAATTCTTGTTCGATAACTGTTGCGCCTAAAGCAACTTCATCTGTATTTACGTCGTCAAGCAGCTCACCCTTCAAAGCAAATAACTCTTGTTCTAGTTCTTCAATAAGCACATCTTGTTCATGTAAAAGATCATCTAAACCATCATCATTGTTCTCTTCATCTACTGATGCTTTCGAACATGAGACAGCAATTTCTTTCCTTGATTTGCCATACTCATCAAGCATCTGCAAATGAATGACAATTACGACCATTGCGTTGTATTAAACCATCCAATTCATTCAAAAATGAATAAAACATTCAACAAATACATACCACACCCGTGTCCATTGCAGCTTTGACAAAATTGTCCCCTACATTGACACTCATCCAATGCAAAATTCTTGGGAATTTGTGGACAATAGAATTTGAAGGAAGGAAACGATCACAAAACCAAACCTGAGTTACATCAATCAAGTCAATATCGGTCATTTCAAGTAATTTCCACCAAACATAGCATGCAACAAATTTACCTTAAACACGTACACGCATCCATCAACATAGACAGTACTTGCACCTTTTCCTCTTTTCCAGGCAACAAAAGCTTTGCTAAAACTACTAAGTAGATATTGATAAACAAAACGACACCAACATAAACGACTCAGATCACTTGTCGTATTAACAATTTCAAACAATTTTGGGTTTACTATTCTACTACGACAAGGTAACAATACCTCACTTATTCCAACAAAAAGGTAAAGGCTACATACATCCATACAAGCCAAGNTTTTGTGATTTTCCAACACAAAATTATATATCANATCAAGTTCAAATCTTCCTTTTCCTTTTCCTTTTTCTGTACCAAAGAATTTCAGTAATAGACATGGTGAAGTCAATTTGGCATTCAAGTTAATTTCATCNCCAACTAAACCCAAACCTAAGGCTAAGCTCACATCCTCTTCCTTGAATTCAACAATTTTATCTCCAAATTTAAAACCACCTCTCTCCTCGACCCATCTAATCAGTAAATCACTCAAAATATTCCTACCAATCTTCAAATTATCCTGCAATTCTAAAAACCATGCAAATGGCGTCTTCGAAATAACATCCTTCTGCTCCTCAGTCAATATCGTATTCAAACCAGCAACAAAATTGGTTTTCATTGAATGACACACAAATAACTGCAACAAACAACATAAACATTCCTTTTTTAAAACACATAACCAACAAAAAAATCTTCACCATAAACAACTAATATCATGACCCAAAACCACAAAGCGATAAAGTCACCACGAAAAAGGGCATACCTTGTTTGAAGAACCGTTATCACCAAAGGAACCCATCACTTCAAATATCGAACACGTGAATTTCAATAACAAATCCCTACGATGCACAAATTACTGTTATACAAATCACATTTATAAACTAAATAAAACACTAGAAATGGACAACTTAAAGAACCACCATGTTCAAACTTCAAACAAAAACCACTTTCGACAAAATCAAAGAAAGAACAACAACCTTCAATCAAACGTTGCACGGAGCCCCGATAAAGCAGACCGCAAACCACAAAGGGAATCCCTACCACAGAGAACAAAATCCCTAAAGATGGAAATGGGAGAAGAGAGTGCGCGTTGGAGAGAGAACGAAATCTTCAAAATGAAATCCTTACACAGAGAAGCAACTCTTCTGGACAGAGTATTCAAAAATAGCCAGGGGCACTTTAGGAAAACCACTTCATTTCAATTTTTCATATTAAAAAAATAATTTTAAAAGCAACCAATAACAACGTGACACGTGGCGTTGTCAAAGGCATTGTCAAAATTGCGTTGTTAGAATATCGGGATCCAGAAAGGAAAGCGTCAATTTACGATATATCACTATTTCAATCATTTCGTTATGTTGGTAGGATTTGCGCTTATTTACATGTAAAAATCATATATGACCTCTAATATTTGTAAAATTCCATGAGATCATTAACCTTTTAAATGTTATTCGATTCTTCAGTTTGATAATCGATTCCAAGCAAGAAGCATGCATAAGATAAATAAGTCATGCACTGTGCTGTCACGAGTAAATATTACTGTCGCTGCCCATGTGAGGAGTAAGTTTGCACTATCCCTAGCCATGCATTTCTTGCTTTTACAGCTTGCTTTTGCATTTGAGGTAATCTTTCTTTGAGATTTTGATGTGGTTGTTACAGGTTGGAGCCATGTGATTTAGTTGAATACGAAGAAAGGGGTTCATGGATGAAGAAGAAGGCGCTTGATGAGGAGGAGGCAATTGGATGAAGATGACGAAAGCTTGAAGCAGCAGTTGAAGAAGAGTTCAGTTGTTCTTCGTGACATTGTATTCGGTTCCACAAAAATGGTGTATCTGGTTCCAATTGTTCGAAGAAGTTGCAAAGCATGCATATTCGGTTCCACAAAATGGCGTATCTGGTTCCAATTGTTCGAAGAAGTTGCAAAGCACGCCTATTCGGTTCCAAACATCGCGTATCTAGTTCCAAGTATTCGATTCTACGGTTGTTGTATTTGATTATGCGCCTACCATATTTGGTTCTGCGATTCTACTTTGTGTTGTATCCGGTTGCAAATGTGGATGCAATCGGAGTTGGGTGCATATCATGGCTATGGCGACGCCAGAGAAGTAGACGAAGGAGGAGAGGAAGAGGAATAGGTTGAGGTTGGTCCATACCATGGCTATTGCGATGCAGGAGACTCCGATTTTGAAGTGAACGAGTAGGATGAAGAACTCGAGGGGGAGGTGGAGGAGGAGGGAGAGAGAGGAACAGTAGGTTAGGGGCAATGTGATGCTTTGAGTACAGAGGTAGATGCAGAAATGGTAGAGGAGGAAGAAAAGAAGAGGTCTGGGATGGAGAAGAGACGAAGGTTTGTGCGATGGAGGACTTTGCCGCACCATAAGAGTATGGACTTCATATTTATAGTCTTCTTTAATCCATTCTTTATGCTTTATCATTTCATAAATTTTTCACTTCCATCTTGCAACTTATTTTATTGCGTTTGTATTAAATAATCTAATTTTATTTAAACTAAATAACTTACTTCAATATATTAACATTATTTAAGGTTCTTATATGAATATAATCTATAATGAATATAAACTGTTATAATTATATATATTTAAATATATTTTGAAAAGGTATATATTATAAATATTTTATTTATTTTTGAAAAATAAATAATTTTATATTAATATAATTATAAATAAAATTTTTACTCTTTATAAATAATTTTACAATTAAATATAACATTAACAATTATTATTTTATATTAATTTAATAATTATGGGCATTTTGATAATATTCAATTTCTACCAAATAAACAAATTTTTTTTATCTGTTGTATTAATCAAATTTACACTAATTCTTATAAACTTTACTTCCAAATTAACTCTCGTTTATCTCCAAATCTATCCAAATAAACAACAATTAATTCATCTCAAATCCATTCACTCAGTCTCTTCAAATTCCTCTCCCCAAGTGAAAAAAGCATTAGTTTTGATTTAGAATTTAAACAATAGTCTATGACAGTTTTCGTTAGACAGTAAAATTAAAATCAGTGAAAATATAACATGACATTTAATAATATATAGTAAATAAAAAAAATATCACATATTTAATATTTAAGAATAGATAATTTAAAATATTTAATATTATTATAGTAATTCATAGTATAATTATAATATAAAAAATATATATAATGTTCTTAAATAACTAAGATATTATACTAAATATAAGAGAAAGACAAAGTTTTTCTCAAAAAGACTATATAATTAGATCAACCTATAACTAAATTGTATCATCTTATTTATCCTCTAATAGATCCATTGTTATTATATTATTTGTTCATACTATTTATAGTTATTATTGTGAAAGAAAGAAACACATAGACAAAATAACAAAGAAGAATATTTATAAATGAAGTATAGAGATCTTATCACACATAACTCATTCATAACAATAATCATATTACATATAAAGACTTATATTAGACTTAATGATATTCAAATACACGTATTGATACCAGACTTTACCAAGTTATGCAATTGTTTTGGCCTTTATTGCTCTGCAGAACCATTGTCAATAAGTTTCACTCTACCACACTGAGTTAGTTCATTAACATCTTTGGGTAGGGTATAATCTTTAGACTAAGACTTCCTACTCCTCTCACCACATGCATAATCCTTAGGGATGGCAATAGGTCGGCTCGGACACGGATAATGCCTACCCACAACCGATCTGACAAAAAAAATTCACCCGCTACCCGACCCACTACCCTCACGGGTACCTGTTTAAAAAATATTCGCGGGTATTTTAAAACCCACAGATACCCGTGGATATCAGCGGATACCCACAAATATTTAGAAATATATATTTTTATAAATTATTAAAATAAAAATTAAATAGAATTACAAAAAATATATAAAAATATAATATAAATAAAATTCAATTTTAATTAAGTTTAACCTTCTAAAATATAAATTAATGTTAATTTTAATTAAATTTAACTTAATAAAATATAAATTAATTTTTTTTTATTTTGTCCAGATAGCGGATATCTGCGGGTACGAATAGTATAGTACCCGCAACCGACCCGTTTATAAGCAGGTATTAAAATATCCACTACCTGCGGGTTCCGGGTGGTAAATATCCACGTGTATCAACTATCCGTTGTGGATTTTAATCACAAATATTCGCGGGCGCGAATTTGTTTGTCATCCTTAACCATCCTTCTCTATTTGAGATTAGATTATTATTAGAGCGACAAAAAAGTTCTCCCAAAAGTCACCCAACGAGACTTGTCTCGCCCAGCCACTGTCAAGTCAGTGAACTCTTTGACTTTGTCTTCGCCCAATGAGTATATTCTCAACCAGCGACCATCAAGTCAATAGCTCCTTGACTTTAATTTCACCCAACGAGTATATTCTCATCCAGCAACAATTAAGTCAATAACTCTTTGACTTTGGTTTCGCTTAGCGAGTTTGCATAATTCTGCAGTTAATAATTTTGTATATGGCTTAAATGCTTAATTCGTCCCCATGTTAAGAGGTGAATTTCTGTTTAGTACCCGGTTTTAAAAATGAAGACATTGGGTCCCAAAGTTGTAAAAATTGTATCAATTCAATCCTTTCCATTAAATGAGCATCAACCACGTTAACTTAATGCCGACGTGTCTTACTTTTTCACTTCTTTCCTCCATTGTTCAGCTCTGTCTTCTCTGCTATCTTTGTCACTGGTGGTTTGAGGAAGAATCCCAGGACACGGGAGGCGCAGAGAAGCTGCTCATTTTTCTGTACGAACCACCGGACCCAGGAGGAGAGCTGCCACGTGGTGGGGTCGGTCGTGTGCCGGAAGTGGGAGAGGTTGAGGTAGTTTCTGCCACCGGAGTTAGGGTAGACCAAGAGCTGATCCTGGAGGATAAAGTTGCCTCGTCGGATGATGTAGTGGACGGTGATCAGGCACTTGAGTGCCACGACAACGTTGTTCGTTTCCTGCAGTCGGTCCAAGAGGCTATAGCCGGTTCAAGTGCAACAACTATGTTTGGGAGGTGATGAAGGACTTGTCTGATACCAATGTGTGGAAGGACTGCATAGAAAGTTACCCTCTAGAGAACCTGAGTAACCCTTTCAAGGATAAGTATGATTGGATGAATGACGAGTATCTTAGCTTTGTGAGGTTGGATTTTAGCAAGATGGTCCTTTAGGTGGGGTACAAAGGGAGAGGTACAATTCAGTGAAATAAGAAGAGAAAAAAAATGAGATTGGAAGAGAAAGAAAAAGTTGAATAGTACAAAGAAAAAGTTGCACAGTAGAGGAGAGAAGAGTAAAAGTACGCCACATCATCATGAAGTTAACGTCGCTGATGCTCATTTAACGAAGAGGATTGAATTGATACAATTTTTACAACTTTGGGACCTAATGTCTTTAAAACCGGGTACTAAATAGAAATTCACCTCTTAACATGAGGATGAAGTAAGCATTTAAGCCTTTGTATATTTATGTCATTCCAACCCTATCAAATAGTTCAACAATTATTGCAAATGCCAACACATACCAAATTCCAAATTACACTATTTTCATTAATTCAAACAATATCATATATAGTATTAATCAAACAACATTCTCAATTTCAGAATACAATTCAAGTAAGCCAAAGTAAAACCCTAATTTCAATTTCACACATATACTCAATCACACAATCCAATCATACAGGACAAACATCGTACAAGTATACAATTAGAAATTTCAAGGAATTAATCACACCAAAACTATGCAATTAGTTTCCATTACCTAAAAGATAGATGAAATAGGTATACGGAATCCTAAATACATTCTAGCTCACAAGATGTCCTATTCATATTTAAGAACAACACAAAAACAATCAAGGCACACATTCAGACTCACCAATTAGTAGAAGCTCGTATAGAAGACTCAAACACTACATGCGAACCAAGATTATTCATATGCACATAAAGAACATACATGTCAAGAAAAAAGATAGAAAACCAATATACTTTATTAGAGAAACTAATATAAAAATGGAAAACTCGTTGCAAGATCACTTGAACTGCTCCCAATTTTTAAACAAAAGTTGAGAAAATCAATAAAGAAAGAAGAGAGTTCTATGAGAAAAGTTTTTAGAAAAACTATATATTTTTAAATAATGAAATTCTATTTATAAAAGTTATATTTATATTTTCAAATTTTAAATATTAAAATAATTGAATCTCATCATACTAACTATCAATTTTAAAATATGATTTTATAACTCTCACAAAAAAAATTTCTATTATTTTATAAAAGTTAATTGTTACATTTTGTAAATTTATAATTATATATTTTTATTTTTCTATATAATTTATACTCTTAATATTTTCGGCTTTGTTATAATTTCCTTTTTTTCTTTTTTTTTTTAAATCTTTCAATCCTTTCATTAATTTATTAATATATTCTGGTTCAAAATAATTCAAATACATGACAAGGTTAAGAAAAAGTTGGAATTAATTCATATAACAATAATAAGTTTGAAACTAAATATTTTTTATCACACTATTAAAATAAAATATCAAAATTTCATTTAAGTAAAATAATTATAAGCTTCTACGTGTATATATGTCACTAAAAAAAATCGTTTATTACTGACTGAAAAAGCAAAAATCCGTGGTAATTTGAGTTCATCGAATTATTACGTATGACAAAAAATATTATCGGTAAATGGTAAATGGTAAATTGTAAATTATAAATTATGTGTTGTTACACGTGGTGTAACGAATGAAGGAGGAAAAAAATAATTTGTTTAAAATTATTTCAACTTTGATGTTAACATAATACTCTTTCCCCAATCAATTATAAGTAAAAATTGAAAAGTTTATATAGATTCGAAATATAAATAAAATTTAATTTTTTGAAAAATAAAAACCAATTTTCTGATAAAATAATGATAATGAGATAAAAATGATCCTCCTTTTAATATATACTTATTAAATTTATTTTCTATCTCTTTTCTATTATCTCACAATTATATATCATATATATAAATAAATCTATAATAACTTGGATTCTTTTTGAAAGAGAGTTTTGGATGTACATGAATTAGTATCCATAAAAGAAAGTGTGAGGAGAAAAACAGTGCAAATGGTCGAAAGATGACAGCGGCAAGTGTTGCGGAGGACAAGTACCGCCCCTTACTGCGCCAAGATATCGAGGAGAACACCAAATGGAGATACGGTCCTCCAAGTTATGAACTTGTCAACAAACTATTTGAAGAAGGCCGAACAAAGGTGATGATAATTATTAGGTTTCTGTCAGTTTCATGTTAATTAATTTCTTTCTGTGTTATATTTTGATTACAGGTATGGGCTCCAGGCTCACTGGAAGAGCAGGTGCAGACTATGGTGAAGCAGTGGGAGATGGAAATGTTCCACAAGCTTGATTTCCAGGAGAACCGATCGGTGGATCCAGAGAAATACATCTTCAGCCTAAACGGTACCGTTTTATCTTAAGAATGAGACTCAATTCTTGTTCTTTATTTCATGCTTTGAACTTGTTTCACAGGAAGAAAGGGCATAAGTTTGGAAGAGAAAAGGAAGCTTGGTGGAGGGTATATCCCTCTTCTGCAAACCTCTCTGCCTGAGAAACTAAGGCCCTACAATCCGTATGCAGAAACAGCAGATTCATCCCACAAGGCCTTTACCACTGCATTTCCACGCGGTTTTGCTCTCGAGATTCTGCACGTTTATTCAGGACCACCAGAGATCGTGTACAAGTTCAGGCACTGGGGTTACATGGAGGGTCCCTTCAATGGCCGTGCTCCCACTGGCGACAAAATTGAACTCTATGGAATGGCCATTTTCACGGTAAGAATATATACTATATACATACTGTAATGATCAACCGTATATAGAAAAATTGAAACAAACTGTTATGATATTTTCGATGAGACTGTGTTTCTGGTGATAGTTGGATGAGAATTCGAAAATAGTGAAGGTGGAGTTTTTTTATGATCCTGCGGAACTGCTGGGAGGTCTCTTGAAGGGTGCTGAGTTTGAGAACAGTGCTGAAGATGCTGTTGCGAGCTGTCCTGTACTCAGGAACACTGGCTAGAGAAGAACGTGTTCAAAAACTTTAACCTTCAATAAATTATGATGCAAAAATCCTATCTGTTGCTTCTTTAATTCTAGTTTTTCATCCCTAATTCAAGCATTAAGGTTGTAATTTATTAGTTCAAATCCCTTCCTAAATCATCTTCAATGTCTAATATATATTTAAAGCTGTATGTTAGCATTAAGAACTTGTGATTAGTTATTATTAATAAAACTCAATAATTCTCTGTATCTATCATTCTCTTATATATTTTTTCTTTCATATTTTCTCTTGTAATGCACGTAACTATCAGCACTGCATTATTTTGCAGTCGTTGTGCTTGACTTGTTTAAGCTAAAAAGTTAAGTGAACAAATTAAATAACTATATAATATAGACCACAACAAAAGAAGATTTTTTTTTTTAATGAAATAAGATAACTACTACTGAATACTTTTCTTCCCATAAAAAAAAGTTGGCCATAACATTTCAATCCTTTTATTTTGTGTGAATAGACTTAAAACACTAACATTTAGATGATCCTGGAGAAGAATAATTGTATTTTTTTTTTCACTTCCTTCATTATCGAAAATTTTTTCTCACCTGTATAGGAAATGAATAAAATTTTCACTGAGTTAAAAAATATTGTGTATAAAAATTGGAAAATTATTTATATATAGTATATATATTTCTAAATAACTTTTATTGTAACTTTTTAATTGAATTGCTTTAAAATATATATTACGAAGAAAAAAAGTTAGGAACAAGAATTATAAACCACTAACGTATATATAACTTAAACTCAATTATCAATATTTATGTATCTATTAAAACTATTTGTAAAACGAAATATCTAGTGATACAATTTCAATGATATCTCTTTTTTTTATATGACAAAGTGAGTTCACTTATAGTCTAAAAAAAATAAAATGCACGAACCCAAAATTAGTTATAAGAATCTTCATCCCTCTTCACCGCCAATATTTCTTCCTCTATATGAGTTTGAAAGTTCACTAATATAAGGATAACTTTCAAAAAGTGTTCCGAGTAAATGTATAATATTAGACTTACTTATATCATATCATTCCTCCTTAGGAATTATATGACCAAACATTCAAACACAACATTCAATCCACATATAACATGTCTCTGACCTTATAACACCTCATTTAATCATTCATATCTACCACATATATAACTTTCTCATCAAATCACATATCCACAAAACTCTCATTCTAACAAGTATTTTTTTTGTATTTAAACATTCAAATAAACTCCATACACTATCCACAAAACATATATATATATATATATATATATATATATATATATATATATATATATATATGTATGTATGTATGTTGTATGTATATACATACACATAATTATTTCATCATATTGGCATGCTTTACATTTCTAGTCACATACATCTATCATTCACAATATACATTATTTTATTTCAAGATCAAACTAAAACCATAAAATAAGTACAAACAACCTACCAACACATGAAGTAGAAATGTTCTTTACAAAAGAGAAACCCAAAAAATAACACAATCGGGAGAGACTGACTTTTCTATCTACATACCTTAAATCAAAGATCTCAACGATAAAAGTAAAGATCCAAATGTTTAAAAGTTCAATCCAACGGTTAACTAAGGAGGAATCCTAATTTTTTTCAAGATAACTTATAAAAAAAAAACCAACTCACCGAATGAGATATAAGACTCACCCAACTAGTCCATGACACAAAAACTCAAATTCTACAATTTGACAATGCCAAACACATTCAATTCCCTATCTTATGCTTCACACAAGTCACAAACACTCTAAAAACAATATTAAAACAATTCATCTCAACAAACATAATTAATTTCACAATTTCATAGCAAAGAGTCTATCCCAATACCAAATGTAACATGTTTTACAGCTTCTATATTTAATCAAATTCATACACAAATTCAAACAAAATTATGCAATTCTAGGTTCACATCACAATTTACATACACATGCAACAATTAAAAAGGAAATAAAAATAAAATTTGTTATAATAAACTTCCCTGACACATACTTGTTTTTTTTTTTCACACTACTGCTTCCTAAAATTCTATACTACACAGGATTACCTAATCAATCAAAACTTTGATTAGAATTTTTAACATAATATCATAACCAGAGAACAACAAAGATTTATCAATAGTAATCTAATCACAATCGTATCCTAAATTCTTAATGCAATATAGATCGTAAAATTAAATCTCTATTAATGGATAAAACAATAACTTATTCTATTTGACTCTTTCATTAGATAAAAATGTAGAACTCTTCACGAAATCGATCTTATTATCTCTTCAATCAGATTGTCTCTTCAATGAGATGAAGATTGAAGTAAACACCAAAGAAAATTATAAAAAGACCTAGAGAAATTTTTTATACAAAATGTGATCTTATAAAAATTAAACTTTTTCTTATTAAATTTTTTATATAGCTTAACATTTTATTATTTAAAATATTATACTATTTTTTCTTTATAAAAATTACCATGGTCTAAGACCATTTTCTAGATTCTCATATTTATAATTATATATATAATTATATATATATATATATATATATATATATA
>NW_014542001.1:528162-562662 GCF_000741045.1 Vigna radiata var. radiata | reverse complement strand
TTTTTTCTTTAGTAAAGGAAAACAAGTTAATGAATTTCTACCAAAAATCGGAGCAATGTTACATAGTAGTTTTAGAATGTAAAGGAATGATGCTCATAAGTCTTGTTGCAAGTTGTGCCGCGTTGGCTGTAATATATAATGAAATTAAAGAGATTTTGAATGAACTTTTTTCGGAAGGTGAATATGTCAATGACTCAACTCTTTACAAAAGTAAATTGTTTAATAATGAGTGTTTTTTTAGTTGGGACTAGTGCAAAGATGACAGAGGAAAATGTTTGAGTGAGATAGATGTAGGAGAAAGGGTTGAGAAGAATGAAGGAGGTAAGTAAGGGTTTGGGGTTTTCTTTTTAGTTTTGAGAAAATTTCAAATTTCTTAATCAATTTAGAGACCTAATTGCTAATTTAACTATTTAGATACTGTTCTTAGCTTAACTTCGATATGGTTAATGATTCTTTGTTGAATTTGGATAACGTAATTTTTATGCTAGAATTTTCTGCCTTAATTTTATTTTAACTTGGTATTGTTTAAGTATTACTTTGAAATTTTATTTTTGATTTTTTTATATTCTATTATCGTTTGAACATTATAATGATATAAATTTATTTCAATCATGTCATCTGAGAAGAGAAAATAAAGCAGACTTGTCCTTTCCAATTTATACCTGTGGCTTTTGTATAAACTTACTCCATCCATGAACAAAGATTGGGCTTACTTATACTAAAGAACTCAGCTTATCACCAATATCAGACATACTCCAAGAAATTAGAGTTTTTAATTTTAAGAAACGCTATTGATCTAGAAATTGAAATGAAATTAATGAAAAGCATTTTATCTCTAAGAAATAAAAAACCTTGAGTAGAGAAAAAATTTGATTATTTAGAATTGAGATAGAAAAAAATTAAAAATTAAATTATATATTAAATCTCTTAAATTCTTGAATTTTACTGTTATTTACAGATTAAGAAAAATCCCTCTATAATTAGGTCAAACCAAAATCTTCTGGTAGAGAAGATAGGCATCTCTGAATTTGAATTCTTTGGTCATGTCTACTCAAGGGGATATCCAGACTGAGGCTTTATTCATTGTTCATTCTACTTCAACTTTTGAGCTTTATTGGTATTACAAGAATACAATTTTGACACCATAGTGCAGGAATTTAGACGGCACGGAAAAGACAAAACCCATGCTTTGGAATATCAACCCAAATCAACTCCAATAAGCTATGGTGTCCAAACACACAGAAGCAACCAATTGCATGAAATTTACTTATTAAAATAACTGTTTTATCAAATAACCTGCAGCGTAACTAATAACATAGTTTAGTGATATGAACCAAATTTACTTACTAATTTATCAACCTTGTTACAATAGTAGCTAATGAGACCGTCTCAGAATAAAGGCACTTTTGTATCTCTTTGTTTACACACCATATACATTTATGATTGTAGATTTTATTATACAGAGATTGTTTTCTAACTTTCTGCACTTGGTGGTTGAGAGCTAAACTCAGATACAAGCAACGGTGTAAGTAATATGATTAGCTGTGAGGAAGAATCATTCATAACCATATACCAACAAATAAGATCAAGTTCTTCAAATTTCTCAGCCTTGTTTCTTAACCAGCTGTATGTGTGTATGTACTTGTCTTATTGACAAAACTAGCTAGTTTAGATAGAAACTAGAAGCCAGATTCTTCTACCGGAGTACCTGAGTTATTTTGTTCATTTTATTTTCTTCTTCAACAGATTCAAACACAGCAATCAACATAATCATGCCACCAGCAGTGTCATCTACTTTTGAGTCAGAGAGAGATCCTGTTATATATGTGCACACAGTTTCAGAGGCTGGTCGCCTTCTTCCTTCAGCTAGCCGCTGGAACTCTATAGCACTTGACTTTAAACTTGCTCCTGATTCTTCCACTGCCTATGAATCTATCCCTTCCCAATATCCAAAATCTGTTGACTACGATCTTGTTATCACTGACAAGAAGCATTTTCATTGTTTTATTTTTGTTCTTGTAACAATAATTTTAGCCATCCTAGCAGCTGTTCTGTTGATGCATTTTTTACCTCAGAAGCACAAGCACCAAGGGTCTTCAATCAATCTCAAAGTGGCAATAAACCAGGCTCTAACATTTTACGATGCCCAAAAATGTACTACTTCTATTTCTGCTGCTACAAAATAAAATTTCTAGGTGTAGTTCAACTAGTTATTTATTTTTTATTTCTTTTCAGCTGGGCATTATCCGAGGAACAGTCCAGTGAAATTTCGGGGAGATTCAGGATTACAAGATGGGCATTCGGCTAATACTGATCTTACTGGTGGATTTTATGATTCTGGCAACAACATCAAGTTTACCTTCACCACAGCTTACACATTGACCTTGTTGAGTTGGACTGTCATGGAATATCAAAGTAAATATGCTGATATTGGTGAACTTGATCATGTTAGGGACATCATTAGATGGGGCACTGACTACCTGCTCAAGGTGTTCATTCCCCCAAATTCAGCAGTTGGATCAAACTTGACGCTGTATTCCCAGGCAAGTTACAACTTTTTTACAGGGAATGGATCTTGTCCTGTATATGATAATATGATACACATTACGCTCAAAATATTGGGGTACCATGAGAGATGCTAAAATTCAGTCTCACTTTTGTGCCATAATTCTGAATTAAATACTAATATATATGAATAGAAGTTGGTCCTTTTTTTCTTTGTTTTGTTCAATTTCATTAGGTTGGAAGTACCATTAGTATCAATAATGAACCTAATGAGTTGAGTTGCTGGCAACGACCGGAAGATATGAAATATGAGAGACCAGTTTCAATTTGCGATGGCTCTGCTACAGATTTAGTTGGTGAAATAGTGGCAGCATTATCTGCAGCATCGATGGTATTCAAGGAAGATAGAGATTACTCAAAGAGACTTAAGGATGCAGCAGAAAGGCTCTTTGGGGCCATACCTACCACACAAGGGACTCACACCATGGCTGATGCATGTGGAAAACAAGCAACAATGCTTTATAACTCAACGAGCTACAAAGATGAGTTGGCTTGGGGGGCAACATGGTTATTTCTTGCTACTACAAACACTAGTTACCTTGCAATTGCAACTGAAACTTATTTTTCAGCCAAGAGTAGTGAATCAAGCGTTGACAAAGGGGTTGTTTACTGGAATAATAAGCTCAATGCTGTGGAGGTAACTTCAATAGATACACAAACTGAATTTTGAGGAGAATTTGTTTTTGGTCTGATCTTTGATCTTTGTAGGTTTTGCTAACCGGTATTCGATACTTCCGTGATCCTGGCTTCCCATATGAGGATGTTCTGAAACTTTCATCTAACTCAACCGATGCACTCATGTGTTCTTATCTATCCAATAAATACTTTAGCAGGACACCTGGTAATTAATTCTACGATCAATTGCAACATACCTCATTCGTTTGTTTGCGATCATTTACCTATGTGTGTGCATACGTGTTATCTATGTATATGACATGTTAAACATAATGATAGGTGGGTTGATTATCCTGAAACCTGATAAGGAACCACTGCTCCAGTTTGCTGCTACAGCATCTTTTCTCAGTAAATTATACAGCGATTACCTTGATCATCTCAAAATGTCTAGTGCAAGTTGCAAGACTGATACATTCTCCGTGAAAATGCTTCGTGACTTTTCCACTTCTCAGGCAGTTCCTAGCTTCCTTAAAATTTGATTGTTGCATGTAAATTGGGAAAAAGTTTATTTATGTTTCATTCTGTAATGTGTTCTTCAGGTTAACTACATCTTGGGGCAGAACCCTTTGCAAATGAGTTATATAGTAGGCTATGGTGACAGGTATCCTGTCCAAGTTCATCACAGAAGTGCATCAATCCCTTGGAATAACCAACCTTACAATTGTGACGATGGTAAGAGATGGCTAAACTCTAAAGATCCAAATCCACAAGTTCTTTTGGGAGCCATGGTGGGAGGGCCAGACACTAATGATAATTTCATGGACCAAAGGACCAACCAAAAGTTCACTGAACCAAGCATAGCCAGCAACGCAGGCTTAGTTGCAGCATTGATTGCACTTCAAGATCCTCCTTATAATTCACGTGACCTAAAAAGCACATTGTGGGGATGGACTTGATCTATATTTGAACATGTCCATTAGATTATGTTCTTTTCCATATTGAGCATGTGCATTAAACGTCAATCATTTGACGGATGGGATTTTAATGATGTTGTTCGTGTTATCTAATGTAGAGTTCATGCCTCCACCATGCAGATTTGTGAGAGGACAGACCCAGGAATTGGTCGTTTTAGGATTCTTTACGTCACCAAGGTGGTATGTTCAACTTTGAAATCATTTGAAATATAAAAAATCTGGTCATGCAGACCACTTTCTTTGGAGGAACATTTAACAGTATCCTCAAGGTTTTCATTTCTTCAAAATATCAAAAAACTGCTTGTGGAAACAGCCAACCTTTGGAAAGAGAAAAAGTGCATATTTGTAATCATAAGACTTCCGTTAATAATAAGTTAAACCTTATTATACCAAGCTATCATTTACCTTTGACAATTAGTGAGCATTGCACACTAGAGATGTAACTCAAATAAACAGCAAGCATAGATGTAACTAAAAGAAAGTACTAAACTATGACCGTTGAGTAGTGGATTCCTCCTTCAACTTTAATTAACTTAGCACGTTTTGGATGTAACAAGGCTCTAAATTAGATCCTCCATCTAGACAAAATAAAACTTTGAATTTTGTACAATTTTAATGTATAATAATATTATATATTGAGTAGCCGAAAGCAAATTTATAACTACATATCAGTGTTGACGAAAATTTTACTATACAAGCCATTTACACGAAAACAGAGAGGAATGAAACCAAAATATACACTACACAGAGCTGTACATATTCTTCTATCTTCAAGTTGACTTAATCCTGTCCAAGTTATACACTTTCTGCAAAATAATATTAATGAGGTAAGATGACAGAAAATTGAAGGAGCATGTAGGATATATGTTATGTTAGGAAGCATGAAATAAGCTTACAAGAATACAATGAACATCCTCAAGAAAAGGCACAAGCAAAGAAATCAAGATCTGCATTTGGTCCTTTAAGGTGTCACAGCTTTCATCTCTTTCCTTGAGGAGATCCATGAAAGCTTGAGTATCTGGCACTAGTTTTATAGCCACCTGCAGCAGTATTCCGGTTAGTTCAGCAAGAAACAATTGCACAATTTTGGTGACTACACTAAACTCTGCAAGTTTTACATAGAGCACGGGATTTCATGAGGTAAAGAAGTTAGTAAACTAATTGCTTGGAACAGACAAGTTGAGGTTAGCTTGTAAAAGCCATCAACATGCTTAAAATTGATTTAACACAAGAGAAGAACAAGTGGTTATTTATTACTCTGAAAGCAGCTGATGAAATCCATCCATGCCATGGTGACAGGGTTGCATCATAAGTCTCTTGAACTATTTGCTCCATATTCTTTTTAGGATCGATTTCTAATGCTCGTAACAATGCTGAAGAGAAATCCAGGGATCTGTAAAGTTGCACATCTGTGAGTGAATATTAAGCACCTTACACAAAGGGAGGAATATATACTATACAAGTAAAGATCATTTCTTCTGTGACTTCATCTGAGTAACTGATTGAAAGAAAATGATGATACAACCTAGCCTAAGTGTTTACCTGGTGAGCCAAAGAAAGGCTTTACTACAACTAAACCTCTTTCTTGCGTTGCCTTTGCTAGCTTCTGATTTCAGTATTTCAACCAAATTTGAATTCATCGAGGGGTTCAATTCATGCATCATTTCCAATCTCTGCAGAGACACAGAATTCAACAGCCCAACTGTTCGATCAATGTGCAATTAAATGCTTACTGAAAACTACACCTCATACAATTAGACAAGAAACAAAAAATTTAGAAGATCCCAAGAATTGCCATGCAGAAATAGTTTCCTTCAAGTGAACTGAAGCAATTGAGAGTTCAAATTTAATTTGTACCTTAATATTCTGGTGAACGTCTTGTCTCAAAACAGCCATTGTTGGGCCTATCTTATCTGCAAGAGAGCATCAATCAAGCATAAAGACAATGTGTTTGGTGATACATCACATTCATGTTTTCAAGTAAAGCAAGCAAGCAAACCCACCAAGAACTTGTAGAACCATGTAGCATAGAGATAGGAAGGGTTTGATGGGGATGTGTGCAGTCTCATGATTACCACCTGGTTTGACTATAACCAGCAAAGACAATTCTTCAATGGCAGAGTTTATCTCTGATCTCTTCTCCATATCTCTGCTCCTCTTCATTCTCCTTATGATCTTCCCTCCCTCTCCCTCTTCCGCTTCTCGGATACACAAACATGTATGTTATGTATGCAGCTTCCAATACCCAACTTGGCTAGCTAGCTTGAAGCCTTGAACTTCCAACCGTATTTAATTGGTTCAGAAATTTATATTATACTTGCTCCCAGATAGAGAGAGAGTAAAAGAAATTTCAAAATTTTGATCCAAGTGGTTGAACCAAGGAGTGAATCTTGCTTTGCCCACCTTGCTGATTATTTAATTGTTCTTCACATCTAGTAAAACAGCAACAAATTTTTTGTTTTTCCTATTGATTTGTTAATAATATTCTTGTGCTATCAGTTTCCTCTGTAAGTCATTGATAGTGACTTTATATTTGACCTTGTAGTTATCATCAATCACTCCCTTACCTTATGTTAATGAAACATTATCCGAATAAATCAAATTTATATAGGTCCCATGCTGAAATTGACAGGGCTCGATCTCAGATTAACTGTTACAGCTTTGTTAGTTGTTACTGCTACTTAGACTTTTTAAACATTTTGTTATTAAACGTTGCCCTATTGGGCCTTGCATCACAACTGATAATAGTAGGATTGGGTCTCATATGATGAACATAAAAGTATGGTTCATCACAGGCATTACAGACACAAACCATGTTTGTTTTGTTATTCATATCTAAGTTTAGAAATAAAAAATATAAGACGGTTTAAATATTTATTTATCTTTCCATATTTTAAGAATAATGTTACTTAGAGAATAATATCTTAAATAAAAAGTAATGTATTCTAGTGATGTTATATACTGAATTTGAGATTGCAATATTGAGTTAAAATAAATTATCAACTCATTATGTGAAAGAAATAACTTTTTTTTGAGTCTTTTATATATCTTCTTTTCCTAGAAGCTATTCAATTATGACTTCTCAAATTGGTCTAACATTTTTTTTTTCGTTTTAATAAAACACTGTTAATATTTTAACATATTTTTAAGGTTAAACATCTACGTGTAATGGATTCTCTATAGACAAAATTATTAATTCAGTGTATAAGTGTAAAATGTTACTTTGTTCATGTTATTGTTACATTTTATCGATACTTAATTTATTTTTTTAAAAGTATAACACATTCTTAATTTGATACATACACCTCGTATTTTTTTTTTAATTGTTTTTTATGTAAATTACGAAGATTTAAATATTATATTTGTCTTTGATAATTGTTGGATTTTGTTTATATTTTTAACATTTTTTTAATATTTTTTTCTTTAATACTTCTTTTTTGTTTCTAAAAAGCAGTTTAGATAAAACTTTAAACAGTAGAATAAAATTATTTATAAAAAGAGTTTTTGATAAAAATGTTATTTCATATATGTATTACATCACTGTTATTGGAGAATAAAAAAATTATAATAGATTTCAATTGTTTTAATATTGTTTAAGACAACATTTATTTCACTGGAAAAATAATAAGCCAAATTCATTAATTTGGTATAGTCGTATTCAATATGTTACTAAACATTTTAAAATTAATAATTCATTTATCTTCAACTTTTAAAAATAAAAAACCCAAATATAAAAATATATAACTTAAATGAATAGTTAATAAGTATTTCTCACGTAATTAGATCAGATTTGTTTTTAAAATTATTCTATCAAGAGTCCTTAAAAATCTAAATGATTTTAGAAATACATTTATTGACTTTAAATAATGTCAAATACCCAAAGAATCTCATATCTAGGAATAGGTTCTAGTTGTATGATTATCTTAAAGCTTAAGGCAATTTTTGTTATGTTATCAAGGATTGGGGTAAACAATTGATTTAGAATTTCTCTCCTGAGAAATTAAATTTTAAGGTAACATCATAATTTATTTAGGCTTAAGTAAGTTTTTATTCGTTCAAGTTACGATGTAATAAGTTTGGTCTTCTAATTAAGTTTTTTTTTATTATTTAATTTTGAAAAAAAAATGTTAGTGATGTTTAAGTGTATTTAATTTAGAGCTGTCAAAACAGTTAATCAGTCCAACCCGGTCCACCACGGGTTGGTCACTTAGTGAGCCAATCCAACTCGGTTCATTTATTAGTAAGTCAGAAAAATTCGAATCTGGCCCGACCCATCACAGGTTGGTGGGTAAACGAGTTGGCTCAGTGACTCACTTAATTACAATTTTTTTTTAAATAAAAAAATTACAAACTTTCTATAATTCAAATCTAAACAAAATTCACTTCCAACATGGTTGTTTAGTTAATTTTGAAAATAGGAAAATAGGTAGATGGGTTGGTGAGCCAACGGGTTCAACCCGCATGAGCCGAGTTTAAATGAGCCGAATTGAAATCTTACTCGCATAAAAAAAAAATACAATTTTTTTAATCCAACCTGGTCTGAACCCGTGGTGGACTAGGTTGGCCTGCAGGTTGTGAACCATTTTGAGAACTCTAATTTAATTAATTGACATGATTTTTTTAAAACGTGTTAATGCTTAAATATGTTTTCAATCATGAGTATATTACTTTTTGCCTTTCATTAAAAATTTTATTTTAAATAATTTTATTTTGTGTAATGTTATCATATTGGTTCTAAAATAACCTGAACTATTTATGTAATTGGCGAATGTCCTTCTCTTTGGCTTATCCGAATCTCTCTTCTACCTGGAATATCAACAATGTTTAAGAATCAAAAGTGTAATGTAATAGGTTGTATTGTTTTACCAATCATGTATGGTCATGCTAAAATCTCATTGGTGTGCCATTCTTTTGTGACAACATCGTACAATTGCTTTCGCACTGTATTAGGTATCACCACCTCTGAAAATTTTTGGTGTGCCAATCCCAATATCGTACAATTGCTTTCGCACTATAACGGGAAAGTAACACTTTTACTTAATTAAAGTTCATCAAAAATTATAATTTTAGGCAAATTCTTAGTTGATGAAAATATATATTTAGAAGAATGTTTCAAAAATTATATCTCTAAAATAACTGGCGTTTAACTTCTTCATATTAAAATGTGATAAAAAAAAATGAAGTTTTAGTGTTTAAAAAAATTGAAGATCAAAATCGTTTCATAGTTATTCGTAGAAAATAGTATTCTCTCAAAATAATATTTTTTTCATGCTTTTCCAAAAAATTATTCTCGTGAAAAAAATATGTTAAGAACCTACTTTTCAGTTAATTTTTTTACTGTAATAAAAATAATATTTACTATCAACTTGATAAATTTTAATTACCATCATTATTAAAAATCATGAAACAATAAGATATTATTATGATATGAAATCGTTCATAGCAAAGTTCCCTTAACAATTATTATTGTTTTTTTTATTGAAGTTATTCTGTTTTGTGAGTGGTCCAGCAAGTATAGGACAAACCTTAAATTATAGGTTTCTGTCCTTGGATTGCATAAATCTTAAGATAGTTTGGAATTAAAATAAAAATCAAACAGGTTGGATTTGCTTCTCCATTTCTAATTTTACACTTACATCACCATTCCATTCTCAAATACATTTTCACTGCTTTGCTTGCAGCCATCACTGGAATATATTAATGTTTAATTAAAAAGCCAACGTACTTCTATTATTTTACTTAAATAATAATACAAATCGAAGCATGGTCGGATTCTGAAGCAAAGTTTGACAACTTCAGGCTTTTCAAAGGAGCTTTAGATAACTGTCCAGAAAAAACAGATCAAATTATTAATGAAACATACGTTAATGCAAAAACACTGTTTAACATTACCCACTAGAGTAGACGTTAGTTCGAGGGAAGCCCGATGTATGTGACTGGACGATGACATTACCGTAAATAAGTTGGTAACCTAGACGTCAGTTTTAAGGGAAGGCGACGTCTATGATATTGTAGACGTCTGCTCTGCCGTAAACCGACATCTAATGACCTGAGGTAGGCGAGAAGACAGTCTATTGACGTCGGTTTTAATGGGAGACCGACGTCTACTGGGCTGCAATTAATGCTCTTCACCTGATTCCCAGGAGCTTAGACGTCATGTAGTCAAAAAGCGACGTCTATGGTCTGTCCGGAAGGCGGGAAGACAAAAATTTCTGCAATTTAGACGTCGGTGTTTAAGGGGAGAGATGTCATGCCTGTAACTAATTATGTTCACCAAACTCAGACGTTCGGCAGAAGGGCACCGACGTCTAAATTATTATAGACGTCGGCACCCCTTCACAACTGTCGTCAACATCCTTGACAGGAAATGAAACGTCAATCGGTTCAGCATCCTAGACGTCGGCTCCCCTTTAAACCGACTTCTAATGGGCATTCAAAAAATTAGTTTATATATTAACTTGGTCGTCGAATTAGTTAGATAACCGACGTCTAGGTAACTATAGACGTCGGTTTCTAGAGCAACTGACGCCCCATTTCATTTTAAATAAACCGCAGACTCTTCGCGGCATTGTAGTTTCTGATATCATCGTCTTCCTCCTCCCCTTTTTCTCTTGCAGTACCTCTCCTTTTTCTCTCTTGAGGCATTGCATTATTGTTTCTGATAACATCATCGTCTTCCTCCTCTCCTTTTTCTCTCTTGCGGCATTGCATCCTAGGTGCGTGTTTTTTTACGGTTACCGTTTAATCTTTGTTCAGTCTTTGATCGATTATTTTCTGGTTCAACTGATTAAAATTTGTTTTCTTTGTGTTGTGTTTTAGTGCAGTTTTGTTCCTTTCTTGGGGTAACGTAGTACCACATTCTTCCTTTGCTAGCTGCCTCCTAGAAAAAGCGGCGTCTTTTGGATTTCTGGAGGCGTTTCGACCCAAAAATAACCCTGGGTCGTTGCCTAATTATCGTTTCATCGTAATTTTTCTCTCTTGCGGTTGAAAATGGAACTAAGCAAGAACCCAGGTTCGGTTTTTGGTCGAAATGACATGAGAAATTCAAAAGACGCAAACTTTTTTTCGAGGGAAACTAGCAAAGGCAGAGTGTGCTACTAGGCTATCCAAAGACAGGAACAAAACCGCACTAAAACACAACAACTCTATTAGACGTCGGTTAATGCAAAAACAGATGTCTATAGTGACCTTAGACGTCGATTAGTGACATGTTCGAAGTCTTTATGTGCTTTTAAATGTCGGTTAATGAGTAGGCCGACGTCTATATTGTGCCTTTAAACGTCGGGTTAGGCCTATACCGATGTCTAGTGACGTCGGTCAATGCACTAGTTGATGTCATTATAGACGTCTGTTGAATGGATATCCGACGTCACCATTTATGACGTTGGTTGTTTAATAGACGTTAAAAACTCAAAATAACGGACGTTAATCAACTTTTTGCACTAGTGATATCATTTATTAAAAATAACTATTAATAAAAAAAAATAATTTATATGATAGTTCGGTAACTGCTCTTTAATATACATATTATAATTTTATCTTTATTAATATAGATTATTTTATTAATTACTTTACTCTTTAAATTTGTAACTGTTTTTCTATAATTATACTCTAAAATTTATTTTTTTATAAATTTAATAACATTTTTATTTTAATATTAATTATAAAAGAATTAATTTTTATTTTTTTGTTATTATAAGATAAAAATGGACACATATACACTTGTATACATGTGTTTTCACTAGTTATTTATAAAAATAATTTTGTATACACATTTTTATTATATATACTAATAAAAGCACATATATATACAATATAATTAAATTTTACAATTTTATTGTAGATAGTGTTTTTTATAATATATTATAATAATTTTTGAAAAAAAATCTATTAAATTAAAAAAGTAGTCATTAAAGAATAATGTTGGTATAATGGATTTAAAATAAATGTTATTTAAAGAGTAAAATAGGAAATAAAATGTGAACACAAAAAATGAGTTGATGAATTTAAGGTGATAAAGAGGATTTAATAAATAAAATTGTTAGATTACAATTTTACCCTTATAATTAAAATTAATATAAAATATATTACAGTTATTATTATTTTATTATTATAAATTATCCATAAGGTTTAATAACAATGATAATTGGTTTAATTATTATTATTATTATTATTATTGATTTTTTTAATAGTTTTAATTTCACAATTAATATTATTACTATTGAAAATTTTAGAAATAATGATAGACATTTAGGTAAAAGTTTAGGTACTGAGCTGTTTTCATCTTCCTTCAAATCCATTAGCATAAATCACCCTAATCCGTAGAAGCAAACAAGTTTCATTAATCCTCATTCATTATCTCCATTTCTCTCAAAAAGTAAATACCCATAGGCAAACACAACATTAATTATAAATGAAAATGAGAATGAAGAAGTGCAAGTTTGATTATTAGATTTTTATCTCAAAAAAGTAAAAATCTATCCTCAACGGGTATGAAATCTCATCCCCATCTTCATTCCAAATGCATATAAATGTACTCATGTTTGTATTTGTTTCTTTATTGTTTCAAATATTAATTAAATATATTTTTACAAAGAAATCAAAATCATATAAAATAAAACATCATTTTATCAAATATTAAATATTAAAAGAATATGCCTTATTTTATCTCCAATGACAAATATTAAGAATGAAAATTATAATTGTATTAAAATCAAATATAAATATAAAATTACAATTGAATAAATGTAAAATAATTATTAAAAAGAGTATAAATGATTAAATGTAAATATATACCTTAAGTTATGAAACTAAGGACTAAATAAAAGTCATATAAGTTTTTTAGATTATCTAAAATAAACTAAAGTTGTCTTATTATTTTAAAAAGATCATATAAGAGGATAAAAATTGATATTGGGAGTATGGAAACGAATATGAGACCAATATATACATATTCATCTTATCTTCGTACCTAGTTTAAAAAACATCCATAATAACTTAATATGACAATTTTTCATTGAAATCGAAACGGATTTGACAATACTCACGAAAATGAGTTCATTTGTCATTTCGTAGTTCATTTCAAAAAATACAACGAAAATATTTAATATCAATAAGTGATAAGTCAACTCAGAATAAATTATGACATTATTCTTATTCATAACTCCAAAATAATATGTTTAAGAGTTTTTTTTTTATATAGTTTCATTTTATCATTTATTGTATTTTGAACTTATGTTTGAATTTCTATTTTTTTATTACGCAAAAACTTAAAACTAATTTGCTTCACGGGAAAAAAATTAATAATAGTTACATGATTACTTTAAAAAGTTGTGTATTTTTTTCTTTCAATAAAATATTATATCTAATAACATATAATTATATAGTTCTCATTTATTAAAGTTAAAAAAAAAAACTCATGCGATATACATCTAATACATAGGAATCAAGTAACTTTATTTAATAAGTATTTGCATGTGCATATAATAATTTAGATATTTAAATACTTTTATTGTTGAATATCAATAAAAAAATTTGACAGTATTTCAAAAATTAAGTGTGTTTTGTTAATTTTATTTTATTTAATAAAATAACAAATAATTTTAACACATTAAATTTGTAAAATTGATCTGTATTACATGATAACTTTTTTATTTAGTGGTCAAGTTAATTATAAGTTATTTAGATATATTTTTAGCTTAAATAAGTTTTTAGTTATTAAACTTGAAGATGAAATTGGATTTTGTTATTATTATAAACTTTAATATATTTTAGAATTTAATTTACAAATAAATGAATATAATCTTTTTAGTTTAATAATAATAATAATAATTTTTTCAATTTGTTAAATTATATATCTAGTAATTGAACTAAAATGTATTAAAAATAATATAAATAACTCAAATATCATTTTAAAATACATTTGATATATTAAAAAAATTAACGTAATCAAATTAAAAGAAGTATAATAGTTAATTTTTAGAAACAAAGATGTATCAAAATTTAAAACAATAACAAATTTTAGTTTTATATTTAAGATTAAGGATTAAAAATATATTTAATTCTATTTTCTTGTTAAATTAATATTATTACGATTAAAAAAAATCAAATGTGATGATTTAAAATTAAATAAATGTCATAATACTTTACGCTATAGATCGAATTAAAAAAAAACTAACGATGAATTGTAAGTGTAAATATGCTATCGCTTCCGTCACCAATGACGTAAAACGATGGATGGAACATAACTTGTTGAATTTTGATATTAACAATTTACGTATGTATGAGCTACTCGTCTCAATACAAAATACACTTTCTATATATTTATTATGCATATGGATATGGAAGTGTGAACGTGCTAGATTCTTTAGGAAGCTTCTTAATTATATTTTGTTGCTTTATTTAACACTTAACACTATCCATTGGAAGACGACACTAGTTTCGGCTTAGTTTTTAAATTAAAAATAACATTAATATAATAATTAAGGACCGTAATCCAATCCACACACTAACCATTTGAGAATATGTTTCAAGAGAAACTGATTATGGTTCCAACCAATTTGAAATTAATTAATGCATTAAATTTTCTAAATTGTCAAAATGATGTTTGATCTTTTGAAACAACATCTGTATAGTACTTACTAAAATCAGGTGAGTCCTAAATAATGAAAGTTTGTCTAAATTGTATGTTTACAAACAAAAAAAATAGCAATTTCTCTGCCAAAAACAAATAATAATTTATTGTTGTCGGCAGAAATGATGAACCCAATTGAGTTTATAACTATACTAGCATTTTCAGTAAGAGTTCCAAAGTCCCAAGTAAACTGGTTCCCTCTTTTTTTGTATTAGTACCTAATTATATCTTCTTTTCCTCCAACGAACTTGGTTGTTCTGACATGAGCAATGAATCTTTTATATTTAATTTATTTTATTAGGTTAAATTATGTTATTTTTTTAAGAAAATTTTAAATTGATTATGTTTTATATATTTGAATTTGGTTTCTATTTTGAGAAATTTGTATCATTATATTCTTTTTGTTAGTAATGTATTAATAATGTTAAAGAAATGTTATGTTCGTGTTTTTTTTTTTCAAATTTTTTAATTTTTTAATTTCCTCTAAAATAAAAATTTGTTACATATGAAATTGACGTCATGTCATGTAACAGTGTGATGTGATAGATAGTGTCACGTATCATTATCATGTCATGTAATAGTGACCGTGTGATGTGACAGACAGTGTCACATATCATTGTCATATCAAGTGTCATTCTTTCAGTTTCAATTTGTTCTTATATTTTTATTTGATCTCATTTCAATGTTAATTTTCTTTTAAAATAAAACAATTTTGTCTATCTCCAAATTGAAGTCAAATTTATTTTTTATATAAATAATTTTATTAAAAATAATATTTTTATTAAATATTTTTAACAAGATTAAGTTTATTTAAATTTTTATTTTATATTGAATTTTATTAAAAATTATTTTCAAATTTCAAATTTATTTGTTTTATATTGTTTCCAGTCAAGAAATCGAACTATCTTTATTTTAGCGTCAACTCTTTTTAGAGGAGCGGATAGACAATAACTTCTCACTGTGATGACGATATCTCCTTATCTTTTTATTCTTGTTCAGACGAATGGTCCTCACAACATGGATCACCAGTAAGGGAGTGACTTTGGTACTAACCAATACATTCGGGGCCAACCTCTTTAGTAATTGCCTTAATTTGTGGCAGTTGTTGAATAACCTGACGGTAGTAGGACTTAAAGGTTGGTTGAACTTATGATGTCTATATGATAAGAGACAACTTAACAAGGTTAACCATTTGAAGAAAAATAACTAAAAAATAGGAAACATGTTTACCATAAATGTCCTCCCACGAACGAGCAGTCCGAAGGATCTTCTGGATCGAGAGTTTATGGGATAGTTGGTCCAAAATCTCTAGTGTGGAAACCTTGATGGAAGTCATTGTAAACAAGGACCAGGAGGTGCATCTGGCTAGTTGATTGGTCCAATAAAAAAGAAACTTGGGACGATCGCCTTAAAAAATGGTGACAATCGTCTTCTTTTATTACGATCTTGAAAAAATATCCTTAAAGCTCTTAAAGGATGATGCATATAGTAAGGAGCCACTTTGACTTCTCACAGTTTAGGGAAACCCAACCCACTTTCTTTGTAGGAGGGCGATTGTGAAAATGATAAAGGAACAGGGTAAGCATAGCCGTCAAGGCCAACACTCAACACAAAACATAAAAGACCTACATGGCAGTCCAACCATTCAGGTGTAGTTGGTTCAACACCATGTTGAGTTTGCAAAGTATTGCCATAGTGAAATATTAACAAAGGAAGGCAGATATCTAATTCAACAAACAAACATGTATAAGCATAAAAGAACTCATCCATTGAACCCTTGTAGGCATGGAAGACATGCTTGTTTCCTTACCAATGTGCAACATTGTTGAGACTTTGGCAAGCGTACTAAATCATGCAAGTAGTAAAACCGGTAAGACCGAATATCGTTTTCCAAGAGACTCGGTTACTACTTTACTCTCGTATAATTACTAACTAATTTAAGCTAAAGAATAGTTCCTTTTAGTATGAATTTTCGTTCAATTAAAGTAACTATAAAACATAAATGATAAAAGTGATCTTAAGCACTCAAACACTTGGAAATGGTAAGATTAGAAATGAAATGGAATGGTATTGTTGGGAGTATGCTTTCACCGACTTCACTCTTATGCAAATAAAATCACTTCCTCTTCATTAATATGTCAATGTNAATNTACTAATTTACTNAAACCCCAATCCCTTGGTAGAAAGAGCCTAGATTCACTTATTAAATCCCAATCCCTTGGCAACCTAACAAGTTCACCCGCATTAAGAAATGAGATTTTAAGACAACCAAAGGTGCTAGTTCTATCCCTAGACACTATTTCCTTTAGGTGTTTAACCCAAGTCCAGATTTACTCAACATTTCCCAATATTAAGCAAACCCTAAAATCAAGTCATGGGCAGCTACTTCACAACAAGCATTAAGAGAAGGAGTTAAACACTAACAATGAATGAAAGAGACATATATTCATTCAAAACAAAGTGATTTACATAAGAGTTCAGTGGCTACAACAATCCCCCAACAATAATGAAACTAGCTCTCCATGAATGGAGAGCTCAAGCTTACAACAATGGTGGAAATGAAAGAAAGAAGAGAACCCAAAGATGAAGAAGGACTGTTCCCACAGTTCCTAGCTCGCCTCCAAGAGCTCCCAAGCAAAGAAAATGTGTCTGGTTTGCAAAAGATACAAAGCTCTTCGCGCCTTCAAGTGAAATAGGGCAAATCTGCCATGTTAGCAAAGTTGGCGCTCAAGCCCCCCAAAAATGGGGCGCTCAGGCGCGCGACAGTCAAACTCAGGAACTGGTGCACTGGCGCTCAAGCCCCCTTAGGCCAGGGGGGCCCAAGCCTGATTTCAGCAGAATTCTGGTTCTTCATTTTTGCTGCTCTTCATGCTTTTCTTGGTTTCCAGTGCCTTCATTTGATGCATAGACTTCTTCCAATTACATTAAGCACATGAAAGCAAGGATTAGTGAACAAAATATCTCATTAAAACTTTGGGTGCAACCACTTAACAAACTAAAAGAAAACTAGGATTTACAAGGTAAAAAGTTAAGAAAGGGTTGACATTTTCTCTTGATTCATCACTGAAATCATGGTAAAATATGTCATTATCAAACATCACTACACTATCAAGAATATCTCCTTTGACCATGTCCACCACCTTCTTTAGAGCGCATAAATGCTTTCCTTACAAGTATTGTGTAATGTAATCCTCATGGCTGACCCAATCATACCCTAGTTGTTCAAGAAAACCCAGTTCATCGCCTTCCTTTAAGGCGTTTATATAAATATTTGTTGTGTCGTGCTGAGTGTTCTCCTTAGGAGAACTACCCTCTTCATTATTACTATTGTTAATTAGCCTCCACAATACCCTTATTGGCCAGTTGAATGCTCATTCCAATCGTTCCCTTACTTGAACGTGGCTTTGATATTGACAACAAGGTTGCACCTATACCATATACCATCATGACCATGAATGTCTTAAACAACAAAAAACTAAAAGACTAAGACATTATTATTACCTCTATGTAGAAAAGCCGATAGTTTGAGTAGAGCTAGGAGAAGGAAAAAATGAAAATGATTAACCAGCTCCATTACTATTTATAGGAATGAGAAGTAAACAATCACTTGATCTGAACCGTTGAAGTAAATCACATCCAAATAATTGTAGAAATCTGACGCTTCACATCCTTTGTCACAATTGACAACAAAATCTTACAAAGCGACGTAACTTTTGAAACCTCATGATCATTATTCGTCGAAGAGTTATGACTACACAAACAGTCACAAATGCTAGCTGAATAAAACCTAACACACAAACTCCTACGTATTGGTAAACAATAACAATACTTAGTTTGAGGGACTAGTGTAATGTGGATACACCTTGGATTAATATATATAATGTTAAATTGTGGATACACATTGGATTAATATATATAATGTTAGATTGTGGGTATACAGATACAATCATATAAGAAGGAAAAACATCTTTTTACAACCTTTGTCAATAACTCTTTAGATATTTGTGTAGGAATGTATCTTTCATTTCTATTGCTCATATATCTAAGAGATAGTAGCCATATAAAAGGGGTGAACATAAAACAACACCCTTTCTAGGACTGGTTTTGTTCTGTACATTTTCTTTGGTCTAGGGTGATTGGAGTTCTAAAATTTTATCTTCTTAGTTTATAAATGCAATTTGGTTCTCCTACTTCTTTATTCTTTCTTTTGTAATTTTCGTTCTATTTGTGCTATACAATTTGAATGTTCTGGTGTTTAATTCTAATTTTTAGTTTTCTACTTTTAATGTTGTTTACATTACTTTTACAATGTTTTCATGCACTGGTTTACATTTTACATTTCTACACTAACCCATTTACACTGTAATAGATGTTTTAGTTTTATTTTGCAATCTCATTTACCTTTTGTCAACCAATCTTATTAACTGCATTTTAATTGCACTTGTTAAATCTGGACTTTAATGCTTTCAAAATCTTCTTTTCCATTTTCAATTCATTTTTAAGCATCCCAATCCGCCAACCTTAAAAATGACAAATAAATGAGGTAATTTATGTTTAAATTTATTCAAATTCATTTTTAAATTGCCACCTTAACGGAGTACAAGTAATGAACTTATTTTTAGAAGAAATTTTCTTGTCACCAAAAGGATTTCATGATAGATGACTTGTGTTCACTCTTGATTAATTGATACTTCTTCCTTAGTAGCTATTTACTTTTAATAAATAGTAGAAAACAACTATTATATATGTCTCGTTCTTCTAAGTAAAAGAGAGATCTTGTATATCTATCACAAGTAAGCTACAATGGTTCATTCATATCTTGAATTTAAGTCATATGTCAATGTTATGTAGTTATAACTATGATAATCATAGTATTCTTGACATTGCGACACGTGTAACAAAACCAAACACTTAGACATTGATTGTCAAATATTATTTGTAATAATATCCAGCAATGGCTAGTGCATCTTCTACATGTATCTTCTTCCTACTAATTAGTCAATATGTCCACCTATGAACTTATGCAATTCTAATCTCTCTAAGTCTGAGTTGCTCAATATGCTTACACCTCCATTCTATTGAGGCTAATAATAAAATTTTTAAAAACATATGATTCAAGCTTCACTCAAAATCATAAGTGATCGAAACCTTAATAACATCGATGTATTAAGGTTATTTTCCTATTTTTATCTCTTGTCTACTATTCTTATTATTTTTACTATTAGCTAGAAAACTTATTTTATGTTCAGTCGTTGTTTCTCTATAATTATATTTTTTATGCAAAGTTGCTTTTTATTGTTTAAGCAACAGTACACAAATAAATTTTTCCAAACTCTTTATTATTGTGATTCAAACTTGCATTATATTTACGTATTAAATCTTCTAAGAATATTTTAATTATGCTCATGGTATACACACAAATTTTCAAACCGTAAATATGTTTATGCATTAAATATTCGGATGGAAAAATAATATCAATTAAATATTATCATATTATAATTAAAGTATACATATATAACTAATAAAATAAAATAAAAAAAACAAAAAGAAAATAACCTTATTTATAAGATAATTTTATCATAAAAGTAATATAAAATAATATTATACTGGCGAAAGTTGTTGTTATTAAATTTCTTAAATTTAATTTTTGATTTTATGTATAATATAACTTATTTTATGTAAAATCTTATTTTTTTTTTGTTGTTTACGGAGAAGTTTTTTTAATTAAACAAACATTTAATCTTAATCAATTTTTAGATCCAGGAAAAGAAAAGAGACCAAGCAGCAGCAGCAGCAGGAGTCCAAGCCTAAACAGGTATGTTTTTTTAGCCCAGTTATATTTTTTTTTATTTTAAAGGCCCTAATAATTGGGTTTTAGAGATGATCTATTACAATATAGGCCCATTATGAGTGTGAAATAACGAAGACCAGAAAAGAATGAAGGGGTGATGAAAGAAGAGGATGATATTGATGATGACGATGATGATGGAGAATTGAGGTTGAAGTGAATGTTGGAGTAAGAGTGACACAGCAATGGCATTGAGACTGAGACCGAAAGTGTCTTCTGTTGGGTCACCTTTTCTGCAGTTAGGTTCTTCTGCAACTGCCTTCGCATTCTCACAAGCATGCTCTGTTCCAAACCTGGGTTTTCAACCCGTACGCTTGCAGCGCAAAAAATATTTATCCCCAACAACATTTTTTGTTCGGGCTTCTAGAACCGAGTCCAAAGGTGTTACCTTGGGCTTCAGGGCACCGCAATTCGAGGTTTTTAACTTCCCCTCTCTCCATATTTTTTTTTGTTTTCTTTGAAACATGGAATGGAGTAATTATTATATGTTTTATTTATTTATTTTTGGATGGATTGAAATTGTATTAGCTTCCGGAGCCCCTTACGGGGAAGGTTTGGACATTAGAAGATTTTGAAGCATATCCAGCTCTACTGGTAAGATGCCACTTATCTTCATTCTTTTTGCCTTTTGTTAACTTTGTTTGTTTTGCTCACTTCACTGATTCTTTATTCTTCTTATGTTATGTTTGTAGTCTTTAATGTATAATTGGTAAGAATTTGTTTAACTGTCCAAGTTTTAGCATTTTCATGCAAGTTTTGTGTTAAGGTAGTAATTGGTTAAAGTAGATATTGCAGAATAATAGCAGCAAATAAGTAATTTCCTTTTTGCTTATTGGATGCTTATGTCTACGTTCGTACAAGCTAACAAAAATTGAGGGAACTCACTTTCGTGGCTAAAATTTTGTCAAGTGTTATGGTTGTTGTTCTTTATGAATTACGATGCATAAATTAAGACCTTTCTCTAGTTGCTAATTTGGTGACATTTGTATTCTCTAGTTGCTAAATTAATGACAATAGGAAAAGTAAGACCCTGCTCATCTTCCTATTATTTGTGTTCATGCAGGTTATGTTTCTATGCAACCACTGTCCATTCGTTAAGCACCTGAAAAAAGACATTGTAAAGCTTACAAAATTCTTTATGGAGGTAATCAAATCAATTATCCGGGAAGAAACATACTACTTTCTATCGTTGCAGGTTGGACTTGCACAAGTTAAATCTGTTATAAGAATTTTTTTTTCCTCTTTTTACAGAAAGGACTTGCTGTTGTTGCTATATCTTCAAATTCCGTAGCCACACACCCCCAGGTTCTAGTAACTTCATATCCTGGAATAAAGCTACATTGAAAGTATTGAATGACTTGTGCAACTTGGAATTGTGCCTCACAGGATGGTCCAGAATTCATGGCTGAGGATGCTAAACTGTTTAAATATCCTTTCCCATACCTATACGATGAGGTATGCTTTTACATCCTTCAGTAACATTATCGGAGTTGGACTCCTTTAGCCTAGTTAATGACATAATCATTTTCCATGTAAAGCATGGGTGAATATCAGGTTGATACTGGGACGATGAACCTAAATAACCAACTACTTAAAATAATATTAAACAGTGTTATCCTAACTCTGCCATTAAAACCTAAGACCATAAGACCATGTGGAAAAAGGAGGCCAATCAATTTTTTGTTTTTATTGAATTATTTAATTCACCAACTAATGTATGTATTTTTTTGATGTGAATATCAGAATCAGATATTGAATGTCAATAATTTATTATTATTGCTATTATTATTATTATCCATATGTTCAATTCAGAATGTTTTAAAAGTTCGGCATTTTCTAGCATATTTATATGAAAACTAGAAGGTCTTTTCTGATAGCAATGACTCAAATTGAATACAAGCTTTATCTGCAATGTCGTTAAACACTGATATATGGTGGATTTTTTTATGCAGTCGCAGGATGTTGCACAGGATTTTGGAGCTGTTTGTACCCCAGAATTTTTCCTTTTCAAAAAGGCAATTACTATTACAACCATCATTGTTCATTGTACTGCACATTGATCACCGTGATTTTGATTTGGGGTGAAACTAAACCCTCAAGTGTCAGTGTATATATCATATTTCTATCGATTAATAACAGGCTGGTCGAAGGCCATTTGAGCTGGTTTATCATGGCCAATTTGATGATTCACGGCCAAGTAATAATGTACCAGTCACTGGAAGGTTGGTTTCTTATATTGAATTAGCATCAAACAATTATTCAAACATTTTTTATTTCTTGGCAGTAGTAACCATTTAAATTTCTATATAAAGAGACTTGAGCTTGGCAATAGATCGTGTTCTTAGTGGCCAACCGGTACCATCAGTGCAAAAGCCCAGGTACTTTCTACATATTGTTGTCCTTTAAATTGTTTGAGAGTCTTTCAAGCTTAGGCATGTTACATTTACGTTGTTTTTCTGCGTGTATAAAGTGTTGGATGCAGCATAAAGTGGCATCCGGGGAAGAAGTTTTGATCGATAAACCGTAATTATCTTGTTCAAAAGATACTATTCAGTGAGTTAAAGTTTCTTTTTCAGGCTTTTCTATTGTTTTATGTAATTTCACAAACCATATTACAATCTTACACCTGCTTATTGTTTTCTCAGTGTTCCTCTCCACCTAGAAATTTGGTAAGTGTGACATTCAAGGAAATGGTGTCATCTGTGGTTCTTATGGATACTGCTATCTCACTTAAGTTGTGTACTAAATCGAGCTGATGAAAATATTGAAACCACCATTCGGTCACACGAGGTTCGGGTGTCACTGTTCTTTGTATCTTATGTTGTAACTGTAATAATGTCATGAAATTTGTTTTGCAATCCTCCTGGAAATACAATCATATTTTCTTTTGTTATAAGCTATTTATGATGTTTTCTAAGAGTACAATGTCCATGTACTATCCTATCTATCCACTTACACGACAATTTATGATGTCATACTGTTTTACAATGTAATGCTTAACTTTTTCTTCTCATTTTTAATGTGTAGAACTTGAAATGGATTATTTACACTGTAATGTATAATAACATTAGCTTTTTATTTATTTTATGCATTAATAATATAGGACAATAAAGTATACTTATAAAACCAAAGTAAAGTTCATTAATATAATTTCATCTCATGTTTGGCCTCTCTTTTTGGGACGCATAATTGAGAAATCATGATGTGGTGTCCGTGTGATTTGTCTTATAATTGATACTTTCCAGTTACCAAGTTTTGCGGTTGCTGAAGACCATCATAACATGGTCCAGTTCTTTCAATGTAAATGGCCTAACCGTTTTAATGAGGCGAAACAGGTAAACGAAGTAACTTTAAAGTACCAAGTTATGGACCCCTAAAAAGTACCAAGTATTCTGTTCCTTGTGTTTTGTCTACAATTATTTACTTGTACCATCATCCTCCACTACCCTTGCTTCCACTTTTTTTTTTTTTATTCATCAAGCATTGTCTATTCCTCACCTTTACCTGAAACACTTTACTTATAATTAATATCTCTGCTGTTATTACTTTAGCACAAAAAGATTTATGATGAAACAATTATAGTGGTAATTCAGTTTTTAAGGTTTTCTTTATAGTAAGTTACTTTTTATGTAAGAAATTACGTTATTAGTTAAATGCCACTGTTTGTATTTTTTTAAGGACGAAAATACTTTAGTAATTTTATCTTCTTACATTTTTAATTTAGATGATAATGCTTGTTAAACAAAACTGAAAGAAAAATGTCTGCAGAAACTTAGAGAGAGGTCCACATACTTTAACAGAATTATTATTATAGAATTAACGGAAGTAAGTTACTGACAAAAGAAAACTTTATAAAAAATAAATATTACTATAAAAAATATAAAAAAACAAATAACATAACACTAATATAATGATAATTCACTTCGGAGAAAATGTATTCTTTTCAACTTACTGAATATCCCTTTGTATAGACTTTTATAGTAAACAAAACCTTTACTTCTACGTTTTGTGGACTTTCCTAAATTCTTGTACCCTATTTGTATGGTTGTATTGTAAGTGGAGGGAAATAGAGAATGCCTTTCACGTGCCATAACTACTGCTGTTTTTTCTTACTTTTTCTTTTCTTTTCTTTGTATGAATGTCCTATTTTTACCGTAAAATGGAGTGGATGGAACACAAAACAGACATCTCTAAACTTGTAATTTGTAATGTGTGGTAGGGAGAGAGATGTACAAAGGTGAAAGAGAAAACGTTCCATATGGTTTTCTTTTAAAGCCAGTTTTATTGAAGCTAAAACACAAAAAAGATTGGAGAAAAAATGCTTTACTTTGTATGATATTATTCTTTTCGTGTTTATATCTCTCTATCATTATAATACGTAATAAGTTATGAGGAAGAAGATATATGCATAAAAATGATGTTATATTAGTACACTTTATTTCAAAAACCTAAGCTCACATAAAATAACTTTTAGAACTGATTTTTCAAATTAATTTCTGGTTCAAAACAGTATCCACCTTCTTCAATAAAATCCAAAGCAGTTTATTTTAGAAATGTATAACTTAGTTTTTTTTTTTTTTTTTTTTTTTTTTTTTTTTTTTTAAAAAAAAATCCAAACAAGTTGTGATGATTTGGTTCAGATTTTTGAAAAAACCAGACCATGCTCAAGAGAATAAAGAAACTACATGCAAACATGAAATGAACATTTTGTTTAGAAGCATTCACACCTTAACTTCTGAAAGTCTCTTGAATTTGAACTATAGTCATTATGGTTTCATCATTTGACTGTTTTCTAGTTCTTCAGTTCTTATCCTGACACCAGTAGGGTTAATTTATATGTGTTTGTGTTTGTAAGAAACAAAAACACCAGTAGTTACTCCGTTCTGTCCTCTTGAATAGATTCATCTGTGTCTACCTCTTTGTCTCCTGTTGTTGTTTCCTCCAAACGTGGTTTGCTGTGCTCCATTTGTTCTCTTTGTTGCTGATGCACGAAGTTCTATATTTCCTCATTTATCATTTTCATATTATCTTACTGTCATTATAATATCCATCAATTTAGTGCCGAGTGAAAAAAATCTTGGATGCTTATTTCTGTACGTTGCTATAGCTATAGTTTGTTTGTTTCCAATGGTTGACCGTGGGTTTGTGATCATACAAAAGGAAGCCTTCAAAACTGTGCTGTTAGAGAATAAAAAAAATAAGAAATTAAAATTTTCTCGTGTTTGGATACAGTTTTAAGTATATCTTTGATTCATTTTCTTGTCATGGAGAACTTTATCCAAAGAGAACTATATAAAGTACAAATGAAAAGCTGTTGTACATAAACTGAACTACGTGCAGTATTTTGTTACTGGGCAAAAGAAGTAGATATATGAAGTAGTGATCTGATTACAGAGTTTAGTGTTGTGAGGGAAAAATAGTAGTTAATCTTGATGGTTGCTTGGTTTGTAACCAGGGAGATAAGATGTATCAAAGTATGTGTGGGCCAAGGATGGTCACCAATCACATGAATAAAAGCAAGGACTTCTTTTCACTGACATGGGCACGAGCTATCTCTATCTATACATAAATAATTGGTGGGACATTTATGAAGGCTTGTGGTCCAGGTGCTTCTCTTCTCTCTATAATTTTGCGCTTTAGAGGTTTATGCCAGGAAAGAAGGCACTGTCAGCTCTTTGCTTTTCAATGGCCCATCTCTCCAGTCCCTTGAAAGCTTTGTTCTTATGCTGAGGCCCCTTCTCTAACAAGTCATTATTAGCAAGGTTAATTGAACCAAAGGTCTGTGGCACGCTACCACTATTAATTTGTTTACTTCTGCCACTGTTGTCGGCAAAAGCAGGTTCTTAGATTGTGTCAGTGGGACTAGTCCTGGAGCATTTTCTTCATGGATTTTAGTGCAATACAAGCAACACTTTGATACTTGTCATTGAAATGCAAGTTTCTGGCGTTATCTGACTTGTTTTTAACTCGAATTTATCTACAGAAAGAACATAATTGTGTAGTGAGGAATTGCCATTAGATAACATATTGTTCTTGAGTAAAAGGATATAGACATGTGGTCTTTGTTGAATAGAGAGAGGCATAATTTTTATTAAACAATAACTATCGTGTTTGCAGAATCCACCAATTATGTTTGTGCCTTTCTCTTTCTAACAAGATCATATCTCCTAAAGAGAAGGATCCAAATCCATATAATACTAATCTATACAAATAATTTGTCACTTGAAGAAAAATTAACAAATCTAGCAATGAAATTGGTGTCTAAGAAGAAGAAGAAGATGTGGATTCTATTATTAAAGGTTCACATGATCTGGAGAAACTTGAACAGTGAACTGCTGCTTTTGGATTCACAACCATGCCTTTATGGAGAAAGTTTGGTTTTTCGAAGTCATCACTTTCAAGCCTGATCTCCTTGAGCATTGCTGTTACGTCTTTCATTGTAGGCCTTTCTTCTGGTGATTGATTCACGCAGAGGAGAGCCACTCCTAGAACTTGAAGCATCTCAGAGGTTTTTGTTCCACTCTGCAATACTAGTTGCTGATCAAGGATAGACGTAAATTCCCTTCTTTTCTCTCGGATTTCGTTGCTAACCCATGTGACAATGTGGGCACCATCTGGAATACTGTTATCAGTTGGTTCCATCCCCGTTAAGACCTCAAGAAGTACAACACCGAAACTGTACACATCACTCTTTTCTGTGATCCTTAAACTGTATCCATATTCTGCAGTTTGAGAGATAATGCTGTGGTGATTAGTCAGCAGTCACAATGTCATACATAGGGATAATGAGCCAAAATGGACAAAATATACGAAAGAAGAATAAAAGAAGATTAAAGTAGGATATAGCTCTTAATTCTAATACGGTTTCAGGAAACTATTATAGAAAGAACAGCCTAATTTTAAAATAAAATAAATGTCTTAAAGTGAGCATGCAAACCTTTTTTAATTATGTACCAAAAGAGAGTGTAAAGGAATGTCTTAAAGTATAGAAAGGCAGTGATTTTTTTATTGACTTTTTGAAAAACAATGATGTAACACTGAAAGTTTTCTTAAACGGAACTGCTGTTTTAGAATGACAAAAGCTTTTATACTCACCAGGAGCAATGTATCCATAAGAACCTGCAACTGTATGAGAGGCCCCTGAACACTCTGAGGAACTCACGAGCTTTGCAAGGCCAAAGTCTGCAAGAAAAGCTTCATATTGTGGACCTACTAAGATGTTGTTAGCCTTAATGTCCCTGTGGACGATTGGAGGGATACAATCATGATGAAGATATTCTAAACCATGAGCCGCTCCCAGTATGATCTTATACCTGGCATCCCAATCCAAGAACAATCTCTTTTCATGAAGCAGTCCGAACAAACTTCCATTGCATATGTAATCAAACAAGAGCAATCTAGTTCTTCCATTGTCACAGCAACCTAATAGTCTCACTATATTCTTGTGTCTTATTGATCCAAGTGTCTGAACTTCTGCAGTAAACAGATCTCTCTCTGGTGGCTCTTCCTTCTTTATTGGCCATAGCTTCTTCACTGCAATAATCTGTTTCGTTGGAGTCTCTACACGATAAACAATTCCTGAGCAACCCTTTCCGACAATGTTTGATTCTGACAACTTTGTTAAAATGTCATCGATGGAGAAGTTGACTTTCTGGAATGGAGTGAAAGCCCATTCCATTTCATCACTATCAAAATTCCTGCCAAAGTTTCCCCCATGAATCCGGAGAGCTAAAATTACTCCACAAGTGACAAAAATAGAAGTTAAAACAACCCCAAGGAAAGTGTAGACAATAACATTTCTTATTGACTTGTTGAAGCTTTGGCCATTTTCACTTGCATGACACTTGCTAATGCAAAGGTCAGGGTTACCAGCAAATGCAGCGGAGGGTAGATCCCGGAAAAACTTTGTATCAGGAAGAGAACCAGAAAAGCTATTGTAGGAGACATTTAGAGACACAAGATTGTCAAGACTAACCAATACCGTGAGTGTACCTGTGAGCTTGTTGTGAGAGAGGTCCAAGATGGATAGTTTTGAGAGATTTGAGAAGGTCTGTGGAATGGGTCCACTAAGAGAATTCCAACTCAAGTTCAAGAGGATATCTAATCCTTGCAAATAACCAATCTCGTCTGGAATAGAACCAGTGATCCTATTGTTACTTATATCCAGCAACTGCAAATCCTTACACTGCCCCAGTGTCCCTGGGATTACACCAGAGATAATGTTTCCACTTAAAATAAATTTATTTAGAGATTTAAGTTTACCCAAATTCTCCGGAATGCTTCCCGTTATTCTGTTTGCCGAAAGATCTAAGACATTAAGACCAACTAGGAATTTCAACGATGAAGGAATGGTTCCTTCCAGCACATTGCTGTGCAAGTCAAGCAATTCTAGATGAGCACAGTTACCTATCTCAGAGGGAATATCTCCACTGAGTAGATTATTTGACAACTCAAGGAAGCTCAAACTTCTTAAATGACCTATTTCTGGTGGAATTTGACCAGTAAAGTTATTTGATCCCAGCCGTAACCTGATCAAACTAGTGCAACTGCCAATATCAGCTGGAATTTGACCTGAAAGTCTGTTTGATATCAGCAACAACTGAGTCAAATTCCGAAGATGAAAGAGTGCACTTGGAATGGAGCCAGTGAGGAAATTGTGCGAAAGATCAAGTGCTTCAAGTTTATCACAGTTGGATAGTTCCGTTGGTATACTTCCATTCAGTTGATTCTGCCAGGCATAAAAGAGGGTGAGTTCCTTCAGTTGTCCCATAACAGGTGGAATGTTCCCGGAGAATTTGTTGTTATCCAATTCAAGTTGCTTTAGCCTGGAAAAGTTGCCAACATAGGAAGGTATTTCTCCATAAATACTATTATCAGACAAAAGAAACTCCTCCAGAAAGAGTAGATTACTGAGAGTCACAGGTATCTGACCCTCCAAAGAATTCAAAGAGAAATCTATAACCTTGAGATTTGTACAGTTCCCAAGACTTTCAGGAATGATCCCAGTTAAGTTGTTCTGCCACAGCAACACCCTCCTCAGGTTTGGCATGGAGCCCAATTCATAAGGAATGTTTCCTGAAAGCTGGTTTTCATACAGAAACAAATCCTCCAAGGCTGAGCAGTTCTGAATCTCTGCTGGGATATGACCTGAGAGATGCGCCGTGTAGACTGAAAGTGTCTTGAGATTTTTAAGCTCCCCTATACTCGGTGGAATCTCCCCAGAAACCCCAGTAACTGCAAGTCCCAGAAAAACAAGGGCCTTGCAGTCTGATATCTGCATTGGAATTTCTCCATGAATACCTGGATTTCCTCCTGCTCTAAGAGTTTCGAGAGTACTCAACTGGCCTATTTCTCCAGGTATCATTCCTGATAACTGGTTGTCGTAAAGTGCCAGATGCCGAAGCTTTGAACAGTTTCCAATTGTAGTTGGAATTCCACCCTTCAAGGAATTGGAATTCAACAATAACAACTGCAGCTTAGCTAGCATTCCTATTTCTTCTGGAATGCTTCCTGACAAAGCATTGAAGCTAAGATCCAAAGTGACCAAGGAGGACAAGTTTCCCACTGAACCTGGAATCTCACCTGTGAGATTTCCATTTGAGATGACAAGAGTGGTGAGGTGGCCAAAAGAAAGGACCTGAGTGGGGAAGCTGCTACGCATATCTATGGATGTTATTATGATCGCTGACACAAAACCATCTTTGGAACATGTTATGTAATCCCATGTGCAAGGATCTTTGTTGGTTGGATCCCATGAAGAGAAGGCAGCGACAGAGTCGGAGGAGTTAAAGGTTGAAAGCCATGACAGTAGAGAGAGGCCTTCCTGGTTCAGAGCAGAGATGGAAGGACACAAGGAGATATTAAGAAACAAGATAAAAAGAGTTAATGCATTGCTTGACATGATGAGGTGGTGTTCTGCTACTGTTGTATCTCATCCAAACATAGCAGCACTAGTCTCTAAGTTACTATGCCCTCTTTAGCACCATGGTTGGACATTGAAAGTATCTTATCTCCATTTAAGTTTGCTGATGAAGATGTAGACCATTCCTTACTCTTTAAACACTGCTTCACTTTTATATTTGTGGTGAATTTACAGCAAAGGCCGAACAAACAAACAGACAAATTAGAAGCATCATTAAGCAGACAGAAAGGTAGGAAAGACGAGGTAGTACACGATTTTCTACTTCACTTGTCTCTGTATTATTTAACCCTTCATACCTGTAATCCTTATCACTGGATATTTACTGAGAGCATTTGTAGTGGGAGTTTTTTCATAAATTTAAAAATCGGTTCTTTCAACAATTTCTAGGAAAAATATTGTTTGACACGTTTAACTTTTTTACATTCATTTGATACTATTCTTTTTTACTTTTTATTCTCTTTTTTTTTTAAAAAATACAAAAATTTTACATTTTTATGATTATTTTACCTTATACTTATACTATGTATTAAATGTATGTAAAAGTGTATCATAGTACCATTGCTTAATTTCTAGAGAAAACTTCTTAAAACTTTTAAATTTTATACGTCATTATTGGACGTCTGAAGAGTGTTTTAAGCAACTCTAATGATGGCTTATTTTTACTATTGTTTTAGAGAGCTTTACTTATTCAATGGTAAAGTCTAAAAATTTATTCTATGAAATCTAAACATTTGTCTTGCAAGATTCTGGAGAGAGCAATGGAGCAATATAGAAGATCTAATGCAGTAGAATATCCGTTGGGAAAATGACTTGATTGCTTTTTATAGTGTCTACTGGGTCCTGTGCATCTGCTACTTGTAGAGAGATACAAATTTGGACAATAGAATTATAGAAAAAAGGCAAGCATTACTATAATCAGACACAACATTCTTATGGTGGATATACTTTGAAACCTAAATGTATCTAACAATCCTGCAAGCTGGAGGTCCAAAATCTAATCTATTTTCCCTGTATGTAGTCAACATGCACAAAAGAAAATGAAATCCATAAACCTGTATATCAAATTTGAGTGGAAGTATAAGGAATATTATTGTTTATTCTGATTGTCTGATACTTTTATTAACTCACCAAAAGAGAATTTCTAGTTACACGATTTTCTACAGAAACTAAATTTCATTAATCCAACTGCTGACTTCGGAATTTTTATTCAAATTGTAAAGTTTCATATAATTTTATAGTCATTTCTTATATTATTAATTTAACTTCATTTTTATGTATGATTTATTTTTGTAATATTATTAAACGAAATTTTCACTTCCCTCCTCTGAAATTACATCAAAAGACATATCCTTCACCGTTTTTTAATAAAAGATATCCACCTCACTTAAATTTTTAATATTATGTATAGAAACAATTTTTTATTTATGTTTACAAAAAAATCTAATTTTTATATATTAAAACTTTGACTTTATTTTTTTAAAGTCTTTTATTTAAATTTTATTTAATATTATATTTCTTAAATAAAATAAATGAAGTGGGTGTGATTTTATTAAAAATATAAGAAAGTTAAGTACATGTTTAAAAATTAAACAAATTTATTAAAAAAAGTAATTACAGTTTCTCTTATAATTAAATATCATCTATAATACAAACTCTGACATAGAAGTTATCAGAACAACATCAGTTTTTGGATTTGTCAAATTTATATGAACAGAGAAATTAACTTTAATATGTGTAAGTCTTACTCTTCTAACAGGTATATTGTTCTCCTTCATAAATATATATTTATATGTAAAGGTAACTAGCAGACAGTGATGAGAAACTGCTCATACGCATTTGAATGACATGACAGAAGTTCTATTTTCGATTCTTTTAGGTGCAAGTGACAAGAGTTGCTGTGAATATACCAAGTCACCACAGTGATGGTTCATCTAATTGGACACAAATTAAGATGTAGCAGCTGCACCTAATAGAAAATGAGGAACACAAAAGTAATTAAGAAGTGGTAGAAGAAGTCACATAACTACAACCTTTTCTGTTATACCTGCATGGAGAGATCTCAAAATCATCTTCTATTTAATAAAGTTGTTCCTTATCATGAAAGTCAGCAGACGACTTTCCCAAAGGAAGACATAGATACATTGTATGAATGCCTTTTTATTTTTTTCTAACACATACAATTGTTCCTTTAACAATAGCCTATGCTAGTAATGAGATCAATTTGTCATGAAAATGAAAATGAATATGAATAATAGTAAATAATTATAGGTGAGGTTGTCTTAACTGTGTGTGATATGTTGGGAAATAATTGTTGAGAAAGAGGAAAGAGAACTTGAATGTGAAGAAAGCAGACAGAGAGAAAAGATTGAAAGACAGAAAATGATATTTGAGTAACAGAGGACTTAAGGAGATGTGGAGTGATTTGGGGATGAAAACAAGTTGGTATCTGTTTAGGGATCATGTGGGCCTTAGGGTTAGGGATAAGCAGGGATTTGGAAGGTGGGGACAACTGATTCCCTAACCACAACAACTAGAGATTACTCACTAATTTCTACAATAATTATTATTACTTCTTCTAACTCTTCCTTTAATCTTTCACTTCTTTCTTACCTTTCTTAGAATATAATTGGAAATCATATCATTCTTACATCTCTCCATTTGCTCAATGGAAGTTAAACTTTACAAACAGACTTGTAAAAAAAGAAAAGGACAAAATTCTTCAGTGGACAGAATATATAATAATCTTAATAGTGTACATGGTTGAATACAGTTACTGTTAAGTCACTCTCGCCGGGAATGAGCTATGATAAATAAAGTTTTGCTTAATAAATATGATTTAAATTTATGAAGAACTTTTTTTAGTCGGTTTAATTTTTTTTAAGAAAGAAATATCCGAGTTAATGAGATATAAGGATGGTACAATTTAATCCATAATAATTAAATACTTTACCTTTATCTAAATGAATTTATTTCAAATCTAAATTTATATTTGGATTTTCCATTTAGTCCACTTAATTGGATTTGAATCAGTATTTTTATATTAAATATTTTAGATTAGATATTTTTTGAATTTTAAAAATCTAAAATTAAGATATACATATAAGTTAATTCAATTTAATTGAGTCTTCAAGGTTGACATGTGTTTGCTCGAATCGAAGGCTGAGACGAGTTGGCCAAGGCCAAAAGTCAAGCTAAGTTTGATCAAACTAAAGGTTGAAACAATTCAGCCCAGACCAAATGTCGAGACGAGTCAACCCAGGTTAAAGATCAAGACAAGTCAACTTTAGACAAAAGGTGAAATTGAGTCAGCTTGAAGCAAAGAATTGAATTGAGTCGACCTGGGCAAAAGAATAAAGTCGAGTCAACTCTGATTGAAGAATCAACTTGAGTGGGATATGATCGAAGGTTGAGTTGAGTCGATTTGGGCGAAAGGTCAAGTTGAGTTGTCTAAAGTAGAAGAATTGAGACGAGTCAGCCAAGATTGAAGGTCAGACCGAGTTGACCTAAACTAAATGTCAAGTTGAGTTAGTTTGGACTGAAAATCGAGTCGATTTAACCACCATCAAAGGTTGAAACAGGAGAGCCTAGGCCAAAGGTCAAAACTAGTAGCCTAAATCGAAGAACTAAGCCAAGTCAGCCCAATGTGAAGGTTGAGATGAATCGCTCCAAACTGAAGAACCGATACAAGTCAACTCAAAATGAAGAATAAAATTGAGTCAACCCAAAATGAAAAATCGAGTTGACATAGGTCAGATGAAGTTGAAACGAGTGAATTCACTCCAAAAATCGAGCTAGCCTGCACCAAAAGTCGAACGAGTCGATCCTGGTGATAAGCTGTCGTTGAAGCTATCAAATTAATACTACTTTTCAAGGCAACTTCAGTATTGCCTAGTAGTATTCAAGAAAGTAGATAGGGCTAAAGTAACCCTAAGTCGTCTCCCAA
>NW_014542001.1:495190-526932 GCF_000741045.1 Vigna radiata var. radiata | reverse complement strand
AATTCATATTAAATCAATCATTTAAGCACAAGAATTTCATCAAAAATTTGAATTTTAAAACGTAAATGTGGACATAAATATGCACTCATCACCTGGGCAAAGGTTGAAATGAATGGCCCTAACTGGAGGTCAAGCTAAGTCTGCCCCTATCAGAGGTCGAGTCGAGCTAAAGGTAGAGTCGAGCCAGCCTGCACTAGTCGAGACAAGTCAATCTTGCAAAAAGGCCGAGATAAATTGACCTTGAGCAGAAGTTGAAACATGTCAACTTGGACCAAAAGTTGAGATTAGTCAAACTCTATTAAAAATTAGGATGAATCATCCTATCTCAAATAAATGGACTAGACTAAAATTAAAATTGAATCATATGAAAAACATGTCACTTGAATTATATTCAAGACACAATATAAAAAATAATTTCATGACTACAAGATAAAGATAATGACTTGACAAGCTTACAATTAAAAAATAAAAAGTTCTATCCATCTAAAAAAATGTTATAAAGAAGAAAGACATCTCAAAATCAAAGGGCTTAGAATATTCTTACCATTGGATCTCACAATAAATTATAAAAAATCATCTAAAAAAATTATGTTTTGTTACAAAATTTGAAAATTAAAAATATGTTACTTTCGTCTCTAACATGGAACCCAACCATGATAAGAGTTTGGAACATCTCTTTCATTAGCATGTCTAAGTGTGGCATGTTTCAAGCTTTCATGCTCCACTTATTACAGTCCGTGTTTTTTTTGTTTGAAATTCATACACTTTTTTTACCTCAGTTGACAATGCTTTAATTTTTTACCATTTAAAGTCCTAAAATATAATTAAAGTTAAAAGAAAATATAATCAAAAAAACATATTCTAGGATTAAAAGTAAAGAAATTCTATACTACAACTATTCCTTTACTTTTTAGCATGTTTCATTCATAGAAAGAATTCGAACTCAAATTTTGGAAAAACCTAAAGAAGAAAAATCTATTTAGTCTAGGAAATGTATCTTTTCCCCAAATTTTATAAAGAAAGCTTCAAACAAAATTATTCCATTTGCAAATATGAAAATTTTATAATTTCCTTTCAAATTTACTTAAAATAGAAACAATCACATGGTCTAAACAAGAATATTTTAAAAGATATCTTTAAAAAAATTAGAAAAACTTAGGTTTAAGGTATTTATGTTTATGTTATGCTTATGCTCATCATGTTAATCTAGAGAAAATTAGATTTTAGTAATCTTGAAAGGTTTTAGTTGTGTTAAACTTTTCTTTTCTCTTTCTATCTAAACTTTCATCATTCATATTATCTTTCCATAATGTTATGAGTAGTACAAAAATAAGAAATAATGACAAGTTTTTATAATGTGGACGATTTATCATAAAAAGTGGTGAAATGACATTTTAGTAATAAAGGTGAAATTTGTTATGTCAATTGAAAATAAAATTGATATAATAAGTATATATTATATTTGATTAGTGTATGTTATAATCACGTAATGAAATAATTGTGTTGGACAAAACGAAGAGGAGGTTTATTGATTTCTTTAATAAGATTGTGCTTTTAAATAATTTTTCTTTTTTTAAAATCACTTCACAATTAAAATTGATTTCTTTTAAATAATAACAAGAAGAATAAAAAGGTATAGGAAAAGAGAGATTTGTACAAGTAATTTTATATTAATTCGGATCAAAAGATCTTACGTGCAATTGTTAATCTCTCTAAAGAGGGATTAACAAATCACTAAAATAAACCATAACTTACAATCACAAAAAAGATAGTTTAGGTTTACAAAACACATCTTTTAAAACCATAAGAGATGAAAGACACCTCTCTTGAAATATAAAAGGGATGAACACCTCCTTTGAGTCTTACAAAGGTTGAAGACACCTCTCTTGAATCGTACAAGAAATGAAGAAATACCTTCCTTGAGTCTACAAGGAATGAACATCTCCTTTGAATCACACAAAGGAGGAACAACTTCTCTTAGCAAGAGTAATAACACTCTATCACGCCCACTTGGTGAAAGTTATCTCTTTACTCACACTAGGTTTTCCAAAGCCTTTCCATAGAGAGTTCACAAGTACTCATACTTCTTTAACTTATGAAACTAAAAAGTCAAGTCATAACTTTTGCTAGTAATTGATTACTAGAAGTAATAATTGATTATTATAGAAACTTTTCTTAAAGAATATTTTGTTGATGTGTCAATTACCAAAATTGATAATTAATTATCATGAGTCTTTTTTTGAAAAACTGGATTTCATTTAGAGAATTGATTATCAAAGAGCTTTTTATGAAAAATTAAATTTTCTTTGAATACTTCACTACTTGGCTTTTGCTTTTTAACTCTTGACCTACTAATTTAAATAAGATACACAAATTACAAGACTTCAACAACTAAACTCTTAAATCTTCAATTTATCTCTTGAATCCAAACATTATTTAAGTCTTCAACATTTTCTTATGAGTCATCATCATATAAAAAATCTTTATTAAAGCAAAGACTTGTGATGTGTCATGTTCTTTATCAACAACTTAAGAGAAAAGAGTAGTTAATCCAAGAGAGCTAAATAACTTGTCTCTCCTTTTTAAACTAGAAGGTAGTACAAGATATCAACATAATCATATATCTTTTTCTATAAAAGGTACAAGTTATCGTAAGATATCAACACAAATATATCTCTCCCTTTTTTTTTATCATAATAAAAAAGAATAGATAAGAATAAAACCTCCACTACAAATATGAACTCCCCTTTATGTAATACTCCTTTTTTTTTTCTATAAAAATAAATCTTTTTAAAACAAGTACTCCCCTTAAATCTAAGCTTCTTCTAGATCTCAGAGTGATTCTAAATATTAAAGAAAACATTTAAATAAGGGAACATTACATCATTAAAAAAATTATCTTTAACTTTCTAATTTCCATTTATTAAACATTTAATTATTGTTTTGTCTAAATTTTCAAAATCTCACCTAAAAATGATCAAAATTGAATTTTTTTTATTTAGTCTCGCAGGATTATCAATTATCATATTATAATAATTGATTATTTCATAACCCGAATGAAAGATTTTTTAATCAATTGATAATTGATTATCATATGAGATAATAGATTATCTTAGCTGAGTTTTTCGAAAAACACAAAATTAAGTTATTTTTAACTATTTAAGACACATCACAAACATTTAATGTCTTATCCGGATATATAAGGTTTGGTGAAGATATAAACTCTTGAATATCTAAAGAGATTTCCTTGATTTTGAAAAAAAAAAAAAACTATAAGGCCAAAAGTAATATTTTGCGAAAAAATTATTTTAGTCCTTTAGGGTAAGAGACATTTTACATAATCCACATTCCTAAAATAATACTTACCTTTTTCTACTCATACCTGACGTAGTTTTTATTCTTGTTCTTAGAAGTTTTCTTGTGTTTATGAAAATTCTTTTTCTTCAAAAGTTGTTTTTAAAAATTTTTAACTTTTGAGGCATTTGTAATTGATTTTTCAATATTAGAAATTTTCAATTTATACTCCTTGTAACATTAATACTCGACAGATACATTTTTTCCATCCTCTAAAGCTTTTTAAAATTTCTTCTTCTTCTTCCAAAGATGTTTCAAATTTCTTTTGCAAAAATTTATATTCTAATTTCAAATTACTATGTAAAAAATTAATTTTTCAGATTCAACGTATAACTCATGAAAGGCATAAAGTAATTCATCATAATCATGTGCCTCACTAAATTATTAGAATTACTAACCTTGTTGCAACTTGATTCACTCTCTACTAATAAAGAATGATTGAATTCCTCATCAAAGTCACTAGAGCTTGATAACGAGCTTGAATTGTTCTCCTTTAATTTTTTTTCTTGAATAACTTTATGCCCTTCTTCCATTCTATTTTGTGACATCCTCTATTTTTGTTCTTCATAAAGTTTATGAACTTTTTTTATCATTAAATTCATACTCTCACAATTAGAATCATCTTCTTCTACTTGATCTTTGCTCTTGGAAATTTCATATTTAAAGGTAATGTTTTTTTTCTTTCTTTCTTCCTCTTTCTTATTGAGTCTCCCCAACTCTAACTCATACTTTCTTAATTTTCCAAAGAGCACGACCATGGACATATATATTCACAAGATTTTGCAATTCCATTATTGGCTGCTAAGACTTGTTCAAAGGTTCAAAATTTTTATATTAATTTCATCAATATAAATTTTTTTACCTAACCTTATGAGATGATTGACAATGTGTCTGAACTATAACTACACATTGTAGATAGTTTCACCTTGTTGCATTCGGAAAATCTCGTATTCTTAGATTAAAAAGTTCTTTTTGAGCATGCTTAACATCATTTTTACCTTCATGAGTTACTCTTAAAACCTTTCACATTTCTTGAGCACTCTTGTACATAGATATCCTGTAAAACTAATCAAAGTAGATGAAATTATATTTCTAATCCCAACATCATAGTAAACCCTTCTATTTTCTTCCACAATACATTGTGAAAAGAGCTTTAGTTCCTACAAATTATTTATAATTACAGTAGGCATAAATGAACCACCACAACCCAAACAGCTCCATCAACTGACTCTAAAAAGATTTACATCATGAATTTCCAAAAGCAATAATTTTTACTACTAAAAAGAGGATGTTTGTTCTTCAAAGTTTTGATTTTGTCCAACTATTTTTTAAATTTTTGAATGACTATCAAAGCAAGCTTTAGCATTTGGAAAAAACTAAAAAGGTATATGAATTGGTTTCTTTAATAAAACTATGCATTTAAAGAATTTTCCCTTTTTATAAACTAACTTTATAATTAAAATTGATTCCTTTTTAAATAATAACAAGAAAAATAAAGAGTACAGGGAAAGAGATATTTATACAATTAAAAATTTTATATTGGTTCGGATCAAAAGACCTTATGTTCAATTGTTAGTCTCTCTAAAGAGGGATTAATCAATCACTAAACCACAACTTACAATCATAGATAAGATAGTTAAGGTTTAAAAAACACTTCTTTTGAAGTCACAAGAGATGAAAGACACATACTTTTCTCTTGGGCAATAAGTAGTGTGTACTACATACTTTCCTCTTAAAAATGGTAGATTTTAAGAATGAGTGATTGTCTTTCTCCGGTCCCTACTGTCCAACGTGAAAGTGAATATCTAATGTGTTTCGCTTTAAGAATCGGTCCATAATTCTTTTTACTTTTGCCACATTTTTCTCAAATAAAGAAAGAACTTGCACCTAGGAAGGAAGAACTCGCACGAAGAAACTAGCTCATCACAACGAATTTGCCTCTCAATGGATAAAAAAAAAAATGCAAGTTCATCACAATAACAGACAAATAATAGAATGAAGGGTCTCAAAAGTCAATAAACATAAATAAAAATGAAGAAGGAAAGAAGAATAAAAAAAGAACTCACGTATGAGAAAGAAGAATTCAATGTCAAAAATAGAAACTCCATAGTTGACTTAGGTTATCTGAGCTCAAACTCCAAAATATGAACAAAGGAACTATTTACCAATTTCCAAAGGAACTATCTACCAATTTCAAAATCACCAGCTTTTAAATAATTAAAAGACTACGTAAAAAAACAAAATGTCAACTATGTCAAATTTATGTAAAAAAATTATGTTAATATATCATTTTCCAAAAATAAAATATGAAAAGTGATATTTTACATAAGCAATTCATCATATTCAATTCATCCAATCAAGTTGACAATCAAAGTAAAATAATTAGTTCAATATTCTTATAATATAGCCGACTGATTGAATCTATGTATAACATGATATGGAAATATCATATGTTCTAAGCTTTGAGTCAATATAAAAATATAAAAACATAAAAATACAAAAACAATATAGTAACATACCAACAAATATATGTATAAAAAATGTAGATAAATAAAAATACTTAAATAACTCAAAATAATGAGAAAAAAATTATCACTTAAATTCTAAGAACTTTAAGATAAGACAGAGAAAAATATTACCCTCTCAATGAATAAACTATCGCCAAATTAAAATAAAATCTTTACAACGAGAGCACAATCTCTTATATAAGAAGATGTTGATCTAGAACATTATTACTCGGGACACCATTTTTTTTTAATTTTAAAATAATATATAAAAATTTGTGTTTAATTTGGTCACTAATTCAACTTCCTTTCTCTAGGTTATAAAATTTGAGAATTCAATAGCACCCAAACTTGAAAAGAATATAGAATAACTCTCTTATTACCACGTCCAAGTATGGCATATCCTATGCTTGTATCATGTTTTCCTTACTCTAAGTCACATCACACTTCTCATGATTTACTTGGTCCCCCATTCTCTTCTTGACTCATCAATTCCTAAACCTTGATTGATTATGTTTTAATTGAGATCAAATTTAAAGTCCTAAAATATAATTAGAATTAAAAAATTACAATTAAAGCCTAACAAAAAATTACAAACAAATAAATTATATACCACTAATAATAATCTTGAATTAGACCATCCTTATACATAGATTCATCATATAAAACCTCATGGAAAACTTGAGAAGTACATCTTAAATAAAATCGTTACTTAATCTTTTTTATTTAGCTTTGATTAATATATTGAATTAGATATGTATATTTATTTCCTTTTAACATTTGTGCACTTTTATCCTTAATATATATATAGACACACACGCACAAATCATGTTCTAATTTCAATAAAGATATACTATATCAATATTATAAGAAATTTAAGGACGATATGATCGTTGAAAAAGATGTATATTCATTCAATTTTGAATTATGTAGATGTAGAAAGTTGAGATGTATAGTAATAATTAATGAGTGAGTGTGGAAGAGCAGATTTGTTAAATGAGGAAGAAAGAGAATAATACAACAGTTAAGATATCCCATCATGCATGTGTGTGCTTTGCCGAAGGGTGATGCATAGAAAAACTTTTTGTCTGTAGCATTTGAACTAATTAATTGAGTGAAGGCTTTGGTTTCCGAAAAAATGAAGGTAGAGAAGAAGCAAAGCTTCATTAAATGAATGATGGAAAATAGGAAAGCAAACATTCTTGTGATGTGAGATCATAATTTATGATTGAGGGACCCTTGATTGTCGTTGCATTATCTGCCACAACAATAATTTGTGTGCCCTTTCACATGTATAATCTTCCAATCACAAATGTTAACATAAATCTTACCATTTAGTCATTTATGTCTTTCTATGTCTATCTATCACAATACACTTAGTATGCATCTAAATGACTATGTTAATCATCTCAACCGCCTCAATTAAATCACACCTTCTTTTGTAACATAGCTCACAAAATGTCAATTAACTGACTAATTCTGATTTAAGTTTAGTTAATAATAAGTTAAGTGGATATAAAATGTGAATTAAATTTACATATATACTTTTTTTTTAATGTTTTTAGGTAAAAATGGCAACTGTGTGTATAAGACAGGTAATAGATCGGTCAGTCAAGATGTAAGTTGAAGGTAGAACGCGTGTGTTCAAGGGAGGAGGCTGGTTGATCGGTCATAGTGAAAGTCGGAAGAGGGGTGAAGGCAGAGCGCTGAAGAGTGATCAATGACATTAATGAGCGAACATTACGGAAGAGGAAATTGACGTAAGGAGACGATTATAGGTAATGGTCGAATGTTACGGAACATAATGTAACAGTTACAGAGGAAGTTAATACTCATTAGTGGATCTAATGTCTATAAATACAGACATACTAAACTAGGTATTGATTTTGGATCTAATTACATTCACTTAATCTTTTAGTGATCTTGCTGACTTGAGTGAGAGAGTATTTCTTTGCAGGTTACCACTTTTTGGTATATTCGAGGATATCTTGTACGTACAGATTAATTAACCCGGAGATTGAAGAGGACTTGGATAGCTCACTCTTGGATTCCACATACGAAACAACAACATTGATTAAAAATAATAAAAGAAGTTACTATAATGTAACAAAAAGGGTATGTATATACAAGGTGGAAATATGTGGAACTTGAAAATAATTACTTGAAAGAAAAAAAGCGTGTCTGGAATAGCATCCATTCCTTTCTTAAATGGAAAACTGGTTAGATGCAAAGACCAGTTGGGAAGTAACTAGAATAATGAAATAACCGATAAGTTGTTTCAATTTCGAAATTCGTTTTGCTAGGCCATGGCATCACTACCCCAAATGTCTGCCACATTAGGAACTTGCATAAGCTGGAAAATTAAGATGAGTGACGCACGACCATGCATTGCTCAAATACACAAGAAGAAGAAGAATAGTTGTTTGAAGGGTGCGTTGTTTCCATTGACATTGGTGGAAGAAAAGAAGCCGAAAATAGGGTTACGGAAAGAGCGAAGTGAAAAATGGAAAGTGGGAGTAGGGGAAAGTGGCGAGTTGGTGGCACGTTCAGTTATAGAGAGCATTGTGAAAGATTTCCACCGTGCCTTGAATGATAAAAACATGGAGGAATTGCAGCAGTTGATTTCGGATGATTGTGAGTACCAGGACTACCTCTTCTACAGTCCCTACAAAGGCCAGGTTAGTTTCAATATTTTCTCTTCTTTTTCTCTTTTCCTGCATTTCATGGTGTCAATGTATTTGTTGAATTGCATTGCTTTTGATAATTTAGGAGAATGTGATCAAATTCTTGGAGAACGTTATGGAAGCGATGGGTCCAAATATAAAAATTGCTGTGCGAGATATCAACGTGGAAGATGTCGATGTCAAACATACCAAAGAGGCCAAACTCATGGCTACACTGTTTTGGCACCTGGGTATCTCATCACTTCTTTGTCAAATCTCGAAATTAGTTTTTTGAAATGATTATTAGTATGGGGTGTATTTAGTAATAATGGATTTACAGAAAGAAAAAGCCTTTTTTATATCAACTTTCAATCAACATCTAATATCCAAAAAATCTTTGGGTTCAGAGTGGGGAAAGGACAAAAAGAAGTTACCCTTCTCAAAAGGATGCAGATTCTTTTGGTTTGAAGAAGTTGAAGGAAGATTGGTTATTAGGTAAATCCGTGATATTTGTTCTCTGTTTTACATTTTTCATATAAAAGGCATAATATATAAGGAAAAAAAATTTTAACAACATTTTTTTAATAATTTTTTGACAACGCATACGTGACAGCTTGTGATTAGTCTGTTTTAAATATTTTTTAAACATAAATTCAAATAGACTAATAAAATAATGACACATACTCCATTATTAAAAAATTGTAAAAAAGTGTTGTCAAAATATCGTTGTCCGATATATAATTGAGTGTACCTACTTGCAGCAAGATTACAGGCTTGGAGGAACTTCCAATAAAACCGGGTGAACTAGTACTGGTATCTTCCTCATTCAATATTTCTTTTCTTTTCTTTTTTTCAACACAATATATTTATTTCAATTACTTTAGTTAATATGTTTTTAACATATACTTCAACTATTTTTAAACTTAAATTATTATTTTTACAAATATTCAATCATTTTTTTATGATTTTGATTTTAATTTCTCAATATTAATTTTTAAAATTGAAAAAATTATTTGTGTAATGAAAAAGATGAATGAATACTTTTAGATTAACTCGGCGCTCTAATATCTGCAGAATGCCTTAAAAGCAATTAGTTCCTTTTTGGACAGCTATCCACCCATGGCTTCAGGTACATATATCTATCCCTTTCTTAATTATTTCTTCTATTTTCTATTTATTGCATTTATTATTATTAAAAATATTACTGAATAAATTTTAGGCATCATCCTTTATTTTGAATTTATATTGGCAATAAATAATTTATATTTAATACCGTAAGAAGTTGGTAGGGTATTGTATTATTCTAACAAAACACGATTTGAATTTGGTGCCTGACAGCGTTGCTTAACTATCCTGCCTTTCGAGATGATTGATGGCACACATGATTGGGTCGGTGAAGTCAATTTCATGCTTTTAACACTTCAAATCTCCTCCTATTTATGAATCAACAATATTTATTTTTAAAATTTGTATTTTTGTATTGTGTATTTATTGTATCTTTGATAAATATTATTTTTAATATTTTAAAATATTTTAATCAATATATTTTAAAGATACAATTAAAAAGACAGCAGTAATTCTAAACTCGTGTTCTTATTAGATGAAGTGCAATTCTCCTGGATTAGGAAAACAAATGTTAAAATTTTAAGAAAAATAAAATATTATATGTGTATGTTTGATTTTCTAATCAACACCTATAATTATTCATTTTTACTCCTAACCATCTCTCACTTCAAATAAATGGATGTGTCATCTTTTTCAAAAATTGAAAAAACGAAAACAATTGTAGAAATTTGTTCAAGCATGAATATTTTAATATCCAACAACTGGCCATATACGGTAATTAAAAACTTTAATAAATGAAAAGAGTTAAAATACACAAATTCATATAAATTTATAATTTAGTATGTCATAATATGTTAAATTCCATCTGTAGTTAAAATATTTTATATTTTTATAAGGAAAGAAATAATGCGTACAAGGATTACATATACCATCAAGTCAGAAAGAAAGAAAAAATAATATATAGAATATAAATATTAGACAATCATCCTTAAGAAAAACATAATCAGAAAAGGGAAGAAACATTAATATTTGCATTGTCATTAATTGAATAAACTTCTCGTCGTGAAAACCTAAATCAGTGTGTTCGTAAACTATATTGCACTAGACGACACTTGATAGCAACAAGTCCCTGTACACATCATTTTCCTAGTAGTATGTCGTTAAAATAGCATGTTTTTTATTCCTACTCTCCCAAACTCTTTCGACTTACATATACTTTTCCATCTCTATGAATCATTCTTCCTACTTTCTTGTCCTCTACCTCCCACAAAAGCACTCTGCATTTAAATCAATTTTCTTGCAACTTTTTCAGAAATTCTGAAGAAGGACATTAGAATCTACAATTAATTTTCACCCCTCTTCCTTTATCTGAATAGTTTTGCTTAGGTTTCTCGAGTTGAGGTTCCGGATGGAAGCGAGATTACAATAGACCACAGCAACTCTGTTCTTTGTTTCTGAACTCTCGTAGTAGTTGGAACACCGAACGGGAGTACCTACAGGTTAGCACTCCAACGATCAAGTCAGCAGAGTTATTATGATGATAATATTCCGAAAAATCAATCTCCCCTCTTACCTGAGCCCTGCTTGCCTATTTATAGAGAAATATATCCACAATAATAGGAGGCACGTTACGCTTAATCACGTACTCCGTATTTTTCTCCGCGAACTTAGCTGTTAGCTGTAACCGTAGTAGCAACCACTTCCCTCTTTCTAGATATTTACTCCGCCATTCGCTCCGCTAAATCCGCAAACTCTCTCCACTAACTTAACTATCGCTACTCTTTCGGTATAATCCCCACCCCGATCTTCTCGGCCTATTTCCCGATCTACCAAACTCTTCTGACCTTTTTCTTGTAGTCTTTACACAGGTCACCAGCTATCCTCTATGAGCGTTTTTCTTCCTATCGGCATTAACTCATTCCCGATCTTCCTCTTCGTGACCCCGATCGACTTGAGCCATCTATATTACAAGGTCACCCTTTTTCTTGATCTAATTTTTCAACTTTACGTTTAAGTAAAAGTTTGTATTCTATTATATCGTTCGATCAAATTGAAAAGTTATCGGTAGAATGTACATTAATACACTAGTGCAGAAACGTTGTTTAACATCGGTTAATTTGGGCTTTTAACATCACTTATACAATAGACGTCTATAAGGGTGACGTCCATGGGACGTCGGAAATCCTCTTAATCGATGTCAATATAAACGTCGGTTAACGACATACACCGACGTCCATATAGACGTCTACTTATACCCACACTGACGTCTAATTTCTCTATATAGACGTCCACCTATGCATAAAACCGACGTTTACATTAATATATAGAGGTTTAAAATGACACTAATCGACGTCTGTGTTCCTTATAGACGTCGGACCTGACACTAACCGATGTCTAACAAAGGCATTGTGTTTTAGTGCAGTTTTGATCCAGACTTTCGGTAGCATAGGGCAACACTCTCCTCTCGCTAGTTTCCCCACAAAAAAAGCTTGCGTCTTTTGAATCTTCTATGACATTTCAACCCAAAACCGAACCTTGGTCCATGACTACTTCCCATTATTCAACCGCAAAAGAAAAAAATTACGGTGACACGAGAATTAGACAAGGACCCAAGTTCCATTTTGGGTCGAGAAGCCATAGAAAACTCAAAAGATCGCCACTCTTCTTTTGAGGAAACCAGCAAAGGGAGAATGTTGTACTATGTTACCCAAAGAGAGGATCAAAACTGTACTAAAACACAACACAAAGAAAGCAAATTTTAATCAGTTCAACCACAAGATAATAGATGAAAGACTAAATAAAGTTTAAACTGTAAGTATAAAAAAAAAAACCACGCACCTGGGAAGCAAGAGAGAAAAAGGAGAGGAGGAAGATGAGAAACAACAATAGAATGCCGAAAAGAGAGAAAAAGAAGAGGTGTGGCAAGAGAAAAAGGAGAAGAGGAAGACGATCGATATCAGAAACTGAATGTCACGAAGAGTTGCGGTGTATTTAAAATGGAATTGGGCGTCGGTTATTCTCTAGAAACCGACGTCTATAGACGTCGGTTTTCGTACTAATGTGACGTCCAAGTGAACATTTAAAACTGGCTTTTTGAATACCCATTAGATGTCGGTTTCTGTCAGGGGGAACCGACTTCTAGGAAGCTGAATCGATTGACGTTTGATATCCTGTCAGGGATGTTCACAACGTTTGGTATGGGCCACCGACGTCTATAATAACATACACGTCGGGGCCCTAACTAGCCGACGTCTCATGCCCTCGAGTTTTGTAAACGTAATCATTACAGGTATTATAGACGTCGCGTAGCCCGAAACGACGACGTCAAAATTGAAGATTTTTTGTCTTTCCCGCCTTCCAGACATGCCTTAGACGTCGGATTTGGACTACGTGACGTCTAAGCACCTGAGAATTAGGTGAAAAGCATTAAATGCATCCCAGTAGACGTCGGGGTGCTGCAGTACTGACGTCTGTTTTTGGATAAAACCGACGTCTAGTTTACCAGACTATTTACGATAATGCCACCATCCGCTCCTATACGTCGGATTACACGCAAACCGACGTCTTATGGGTGACGTTAAACAGCGTTTTTGCACTAGTGAATAAGAATTCGACAATATTAACAATAAATACATATTAAATGTAATTCAATTTATCAATATTTTAAATTTGTATTTAGAAATTTTGAAATGAACTTTAAATTACCTAATTACGGTTTAACTAATAATAATCTTGCTTAATTTTAATATAATCATCGTTAGTATTAATTTTTGTTTAATCCAACTATTCAATTAATTGACCTACTCTTTTAGAATTTTAAACTAAGAGGACCATGTAATCTTTTAAGGGTGTTGCTCCCTCCACCACCCCAAGTGCTCCTGCACATCCTCATTATTTTCTTTTATTCCAAAAATACCCTACACCTCCTAGCTATTTTTTTTTATTCCTAAAACACCCTGCACCTCCCCAAAAACACTCCCATATTGGTTGCAAAACTATGCCATATGCAGATGCCTAGAGAAACAAACTTTAGCATTCTATCTTCAAATGAATATATTCAGATGCCTAGAGGAACAAACTTCAACATCCCATCTTCTTATGGGCATATGCAAATGCCTAGAGTAACAAGCTTCAACATTCCACCTTCGAATGGGCATATATAGATGCCTAGAGGAACAAGTACTAGCAGCTCATCTTCAAATGGGAATATTCAGAACCTTAGAGAAACTAAGAAACCTAGAGGAACCAACTTCAACGGTGCATCTTCAAATGGGCATGTACCGGTGAATAAAGGCCAGCAGATGTGGAGGCCAAAGAGTTAAAGAGGATCTTTATATATCATTCAACAGTTCAACTTTGAAGAGGTTTTGACTATTGTCTCGGTGTACTTATCAATACAAGTGTTTGGAAGAATAGGGTTATGGATTTATAGAGTTGAATGTTGTCATCCATTTAAACGTTTAAATTGAAGGAAAAAATAGGAATGGAGAGGTGTAGGAAGTTATACGTAATGGTGAAGGGAGTAACTCCCATCTTCTAATGACCATAGAGTCGTATTATAGAAGTTTGAATTGGACTCATTAAAAACGCAAAAGGGAAAGCAATTTAATATCTGCAAAAATAATTTTTACTTCCCTTTCTTCCTTTCCAAAAGTCCCATCCCTATTTATGATAATTTACTTTTAGTTTTGCACTAATTCACAACATCTTAGTAATATTGTAGTAATTTCCATTTTTAGTGCTTCCCCACATTGTAATAACATATTTAAATTTTAAATAACAAATATACAGATTTTTTTTTCACAAAAGTGGGTGGTCTAGAGCTACAAAACAAGAAATATAGCGAGCACATAATTGATATTAAAGTGTAAGGTGATTCCATGTGTAAATTTGACTATAGAAGAAAGAAAACGATGGAAAGAAGAAAACTAAGTTGGAATATGGGTGGGACTCTTTTCCCTATTGTCTTTTACTTTATTACATGCATATAGACTATAACTAAATTCATTAATTCTATCCTATCATCACCATCCAATTATATATACACGTACAAAATGATAGCTAGAAGCTACTCGTGTACCACGACTACATTTGTCCTCGCCTAAAATAATGAAATTGTTCATGCCTCACTCAAATCAAAATCTGAGACATTTGATATTCTTTGAGGAATCCATAAGTATCTCGTGTTTGAATAAGTTCTTTTAGATGTGAATAACAAGTTACAAAATCCACCATCTTAGACTTTTCAAATAACAACTTGGACCACAAAATTCTTTTTTTATCCAAGTATTATATATATGTGTTGGGATTAGCAACTAATTAAGTTAGAATAATTTCAAACAATGCATTCCTACGTTCCACAATAAAAAAAATGTTCAATACAACAATTAAACTATCAAATCTTAAATTTGACTTTAACTTAAAAAAAAATACATTATTTAAGGTAAAGAAGTTCAAAAAAGACTTAATTGGTAGATGTAGTGTGGAAGTGTAAAACTAAATGCAACACACACACACTGGATAGTTCACTGTAATGTATTGTGTTTTCATTGTATTGTGTCTGCCTTTATAAATAGTTATACACATAGGGTTTGGATCGAGTACAAAGAATGAAAATTGAAATACTATTGAATATATTAACTAATCTCTATCTTATATCTAAATGAAATAAAAGGAAAAACAAACTAACAAATAAAAATGAAAGTTGTGACGTACATGGCAACACAATAAGAAAATAAAGGTTTAAATGAAATTATATAAACATTCCAAATTTAAGTTTATTTAACCAAATATTCTTATAAATTTAAAGTTTTCATCCTTTATTAGTGTACTTCGACTATCCATGTGTATCATCCCATATTAGGATTGTTTCTTTTAATTAGATTTGGATTTTTCATTTTCTTTGTACTCCTTTATTGTTTTTATCTATTTCTCAATTACCTTTGTCGACTTTATTTTCGTCATGGTCGACCTCTTTTTTAACTTTGACCGATTTGTCTTTAACATTTATTGATTTTTTTTTGCAATGGTTGTCTTCCCAATAACCTTATTATATATCATCATTACTACAACATAAATTCTTTTATGATTTTCTTCGTGACTATCTCACACTCCTCTCCATGCACACTATCGACCTCTCCTCGTTACTTGTTTGTGTAGTTGGTCTCTTTGTTACTTGACAAGCTTGCCAAGTTCTCTTTATGCTCGATTTCCAGTATTCTCGTCATCAAAAAATTTGGACACAACTTGGTGTTCAATCTCCAACTCGGCAAGTCGACCTTCGAGCTCCTTGACATCAACAAAACTATTTCTTCATCATCCTCCTTTGTAAGCCCGACAAAACTTTGCAATTTGGCCAATCTTACCACAATTATAACACTTCATCAATTTGCACTTGTTTACGTAGTGGTCGTATTTGCCACACTTAAAACACTCCACTTCTGACCGACCTCTTCAACCTTTCTCTTGTCCTTGACAACACTAATTATACTGACTGATTTGCTCTTTGTTGTCATCCTCAAAATCATCCCTGTCACGTTTTCCAGGACCTCGACCCTAAGTGTTTAGAGTATCTTCCTTCTTGTTACAATGTGCTTGATTAAGTGGCTGATAGTTCTTTCTTCTTAGTCGTTGGTTCTTGGTACCCGTTCTCTGGACAATTGTTAGCTCTTCATCTTCTGTTGATTCTTGGTACCCATTCTCTACTACATCCTACATGTTTTTAGATTCAAAAAAAGTCCTCATATGCAAACTTCAATTATCGTAATTTGCAGCTCTGTTTCACTCTCTCCTTTTTTTCACTTGGCACTCAAAGTATTAAAGCTCTAGTATCATTTTGTAATGGCAAAAGCATGGTTGATTATACAAATGTAAGGTAAAGTATGATTTTTTTAAATATTTGATTGTCGTTGTCAAAACATTGTTTCTAAATTGCAATATGTTGATTTCAGCAGGAGTTGGCTGCATTTTGGAAACAATATATATGTGACTGGATCCTAGACAACGATAACGTCCAAAGATTCGAAACACTACAACATTTTGGATTACTATAGAAATTAAAATGTATTTTTGGTTTAGATTCTTATTGTATAAGACTTCAATAAAAATTGTACAAATTTATATTATTGAAAGTATATTGTTGGATTATTTGTACATGTTAACTTCTCAAACATAAATTGAATATAACTCAGTTGATGTTTCATTAAATTGAATACAGGTTTATGTTCCTCTGATAATCGGTTAGATGCTTCCTGTAATTGATTACTAGTGCATGTGTCCTCTATGCATGGTGCACGACCTCACTTGTGGGTCTTTCCTACACATAGGACTGACCAAACTTCACATTTTTTGCTGTGGAGACCATCAACCATGACATATAGGGTTGATTCATTGACAAAACATTGAAAACAAACTCATAACGACTCTAAAACAACCATAGGGAGTGTAGTTACCACACCTGGGTATCACTGCTCAACTTTAAGTACAAAATTGGATATTTCCTCTGATAATCGATTACCTGCTCCCTGTAATCGATTACCAATGCATCTGTCCACTGTGCATGGTGCATGACCTCACCTGTGGGTCTTCCGTACACATATAGGACTGTCCAAACTTCACATTTTTTGTTATGGACACCATAAACCATGACACACGGGGTTGATCCATTGATAAAACATTGAAAACACAGTCATAATGACTCCAAAACAACCATGGGGAGTGCAAGTACCACGCATGGGTACCACTACTTAACCTTTCAGTACAAAATTTGATATTTCCTTTGGTAATCGATTACCTGTTCCTTGTAATCAATTACGAATGCATGTGTCCTCTTCGAATTATGGAAGACCTCACCTGTGGGTCTTCCCTACACATAGGCATGACCAAACTTCACATTTTTTGTTGTGGACACAATCAACCATTATCGATTACCAGTGCATGTGTCCTCTGTGCATGGTGCACAACCTCACCTGTGGGTCTTCCCTACACATAGGACTGACCAAACTTCACACTTTTTGTTGTGGACACCATCAACCATGAGATACATGGTTGATCCATATAACAAAACATTGAAAACACAATCATAACGACTCCAAAACAACCATGGGGAGTGAAGTTACCACGCCTGGGTACCATTGCTCAACTTTAAGTACAAAATTATATATTTCCTATGGCAATCAATTACCTGCTCCCTATAATCGATTACTAATGCATGTGTCCTCTGTAGGGATGGCAACGGGTCGGGTTGGGCATAGATAGTGCCTAGCCGCAACCGACCCGCTGGATAAAATTGTACCCGCTACCCGCTGGATACCCATCATAAAAACACCCGCTAATTTTTTTTAACCCGCGGGTACCCGTTGGATGCCCGTTTTTAACCTGCGAATATTTAAAAAAAATTATTTTATAAGAGAAATTTCTCAGAAATGAAGTCGGTGAAACCACTATTAATAATATTATATTTAAAGAAGAAAGGAAGTATAACCAACTGTGACATGTTCATAGATCATCATGACAAATAGCAAAAGATATTGAGAAACACAAGTTACTAACAACTAACATCTGCAAATAAAAAGAAAAAAAATAACTAGTTTAGGTTGCGTGGCATGGAAGACTCCAAAATCAAAAGAAAGTAAGAAATGAGTCCATCATTATTACTATGTATTCTTTGGTTATGGGACAAATTAAAAACCATTTCAAAAAAGAAACAACAAAATTTAAATATAGAACCAAAAAAAACAGTGTTCATAATTTGCACGAAACATTAGCAAGTCATATCAATTGGATAGAAAGTAAAATAATATGAGAAAATAATACCAACAAATAAATAATCAGCTGGCAGACACTGAATATATGCATTGAAAGAAAGGGTTGGTTACACCAACCTCTTGTTATGTTGTCACTTTGGATTTGTCAGCTTCTTTGGACAAACGAATTTTCTTCAGCACATACCTACAATACCAAACATGAAATTTTCATAGTGAAAAATGACTAAAGAACTGAAGCTGAAAAGCAAAACTGTATTGAATCAACATAGATTTCAATCCAAAACAAAACAAAACAGAAAAATTCGGGGACTGCCCATTTCTACACTCAAAATAGATTCATCTTGTACCCATGTTAAAATCTAGCTACTATTAAACTTGTAGGGCTTCAATTGCGAAACCTGTCACTAAAATCTGAACAAGATTGAAAATTTCTTTGAAGGATGGTCCAAATTCGACGAAAGAAAAGATCTAGAAGAGTTCATGTACCATGGTTCCAGCCAACAACAAAATCTCATGAAAATCGTACCTCGGAATTTAAAATATCCTCTCATGCTTCCTTGGATGCTAGGAGGCCAGCAACAAACTTGGCACCAATTTTCTTCTCTACAAAACCCCCAACTAATTCTCTGATTCTTCTAGTTTTACAGCTGCAAAGGGAATATTTAGGCATTACGAAACCCCCAAACACATAAAGTAACCTAAACTCCCAAACAAACCAAACACAAAAATCAATTTCATCCCCAAACCCAAAACCCTACTGGAAAGAGGTAATGGGAAAAGATTTTGAAGTACATTATAGTGTGCGTCCTGGTAGAGAGAAAGATTTTGAATATCTTCGTTGGAGCTACAAAGAAGCACGGTCCAAGCATGGAGCTGCAAAGAGGCACACAGGCACGTGGATGTAGTATGAGAGAATGCAGAACACAACCATAAAACATAATTTAAACTAAGGATAAAGATGTAATTTCAACTTCTAAGCGGGTAACGGGTTCCCGTGGATACGGATAATGCAAAACCCGAACCCGAGCCGATAACGAGCGGGTATAAAAAGACCCGCTACCCGCAGGTATCTATTACCCGCGGGTACCAACAATCCATAATCGGTTTAATTTGCGGATACCCGCGAGCACGAGTTTTTTTTTTCATCCCTAGTCCTCTGTCGATGGTGCAGCACCTTGCCTATGGGTCTTCCTTACACATAGGACTGATCAAACTTCACATTTTTTGTCGTGAACACCATCAACCATGAGATACAAGATTCATCCATTGACAAAACATTGATAACACAGTCATAACGGCTTTAAAACTACCATGGGGAGTGCAGTTACCACGCTTGGGTACCACTGCTCAATTTTCAGTACAAAATTGGATATCTCCTCTAGTAATCAATTACAAGGAACAGGTAATCGATTACCAGTGCATGTGTCCTCTGTGCATGGTGCAGGACCTCACCTGTGGGTCTTCCCTACACATAGGACTGATCAAACTTCACATTTTTTGTTGTGGACATCATCAACCATGACATACAGGGTTGATCCATTAACAAAACATTGAAAACAGAATCATAACGACTTCAAAACAACCATGGGGAGCGTAGCTACCACGCTGGGTACCACTGCTCAACTTTAAGTAAAAAATTGGATATTTCCTCTGTTAATCGATTACCTGCTCCCTGTAATAGATTACTAGTGCATTTGTCCTCTGTGCATGGTGCAAGACCCCACCTATAGGTCTTCCCTACATATAGGATTGACCAAACTTCATATTTTTTTGTTGTGGACACCATCAACCATGACATACAAGGATGATCCATTAACAAAACATTGAAAACACAATCATAACGAATCCAAAACAACTATGAGGAGTGCAATTACCATGCCTGGGTACCACTGTTCAACTTTAAGTACAAAATTGGATATTTCTCTCTGGTAATTGATTACCTGATTACTAGTGCATATGTCCTCTGTGCATGGTGCAACACCTTACCTGTGGGTCTTCCCTACACATAGGACTGATCAAACTTCACATTTTTTGTTGTGGTCACCATCACACATGACATACAAGGTTCATCCATTGACAAAACATTGATAACACAGTCATAACGACTCCAAAACTACCATGGGGAGTGCAGTTACCACGCCTGGGTACCATTGCTCAACTTTGAGTACAAAATTGGATATTTTCACTGATAATCAATTACCTGCTCCTTGTAATCGATTACCAATGCATGTGTCCTTTCTACAAGGTGCAGAACCTCACCTATGAACCTATAAAAACCCTTACTTGGTCTTCCCTAAACATTGGACTGACAAAACTGGACATTTGTTATAACAATCATAAAGGATGAATCTTAAATAATACAACCAAACAACAACTGAAATGAATATAACAATCACAATTGGAATAACCATTGTCTTTATTAACATTCAAAATAATTCTTCCAATACATTTATAGTTATCCATACTTTAACATCTACCAATACTCAAGTAATCACAAATTACATAAATCAGTCAATTTTGGGACTATATCCCGTGTAGAAAGTTCTACAAGCTTTACGTTTTTGTAATGCTTTCGACGTCGTCCTTCTTTCATAATGCTTTCGTGGGTGTAAATTCGTCCCTCGCATGCAAAGTCATTGTTCCTTGAATTCCACAACTCTTTCTCCAAAACAAAAACCACCACTCTCATCAACCCTTCTAATCAATAATTTGTTCAAAATATTCCTACCAATAGTAACATTATCATTTAGTTCTAAAAACCATCTAAATGGCGTTTTCGAAATAATGGACTTGTGCTCCTCACTCAAAAGTTGATTCAAAGTAGCAACAAACTTGGTTTTTAATGAGTGACGAACAAACAACTGCAGAAAAAAAAACAATATATTTCTTGTTACAAAAAACCAAATAAAAATGACCAACAAAAGCCAAAAGCAAAAACCAAACAGAAAATATGAATACGGAAACAGAATAAAGTACATACCTTGTTCGAAGAACCAATGTCAGCGGACAAATCCATTGCACACAAAAAGCTCAGAACTTTAACAGAAGCGACATCGAAGGAGACAATTTGGACAGACCAATGGTAGAGATTGGTGAACGTTAATGGAGGAAATCACGAAATGGAGAAAGAAAGAGAGACTTTGGACAGGACCAGCGAGCCACAAATTCCTTTTCCAAATAAGCTTTTTTTAAAAAATAATTATTCAAATTGGACCAATAGAACACTGACACATGTCATTGTGTCAAAACATTGTCAAATTTTTATTGTCTAACATATCCCAATCCATTATATATATCATGCCTCGAAACCCACACTTATCATTTTTTTCCTTTTATAAAGTCAAATATTGTTGTATAAATCTTAGCGCAAGCATGCCAAGTTTTAGAAATAACCAAAGTCATATTAACTTGTGAGATATTATTCAGAACCAACAATGGCATACAAGAAAAAGTGAGACATTAATGAAGCCCATATCCATTGTTGGTGGATGGAAGAGGAGATAGTTACAAAGTCTGACTGACAAAAGGGACACCAAGACTGAAAACAATCGCTTGAAAGAAAGATGAAGGGTTCTAAAAGAAATAATTTGTTATAATTAAGGATGTTTGTCACCGTGGTGATTGTAATTGTGTTTGTGTGTGTCTCCTACTCCAGTATTAGAGTTCCTCCTCATCATTGGGAAAAAGTCCATTTGCGAAACACTCTTACACGACTATTATAGGGATCTTTCTCGTCATTGGGTGGAGTCCATCTATGAAATATACTCTACCCTAATATCAATTGCATGCATCTCTCATGGAAATGAAGACAGTGAGGATCATGATATTTTAACAACACTTTTTAACAACTTTTTGACAACAGGACATATGTCACCATTTTATTCGTCGATTTGAATTTATTTTAAAAAATATATTTAAAACGAACCAATCATTAACTATCATGTATGCGTTGTCAAAAAATTGTAAAAAAAGAAGTGTTAAAGAAACTTTTTACCCCAGAAAATGACTCGGGTTCCCTTGGACCAGGCGTGCCAATTTTATGTTGGTGAGAAATTTGGAATTGATTAGTCGTGGGAAATTTGTCATCGAAAAAACGACTAAATCAGATTCCATCCATCTATAAACGACTAAAATTGCTGTAGTTCGTCTAAAAACAATTAAAACATAGCTTTTACTCATTAATTAACATCAATAATATAATTCACAATTCTTAAATATGATAAACATACTTTTTATATTTGTAAGAATTAATATATTCTGGCGTGGAATACATATTATATTTGTCACTCATTTCCAGACCAAAGTTGTAATTCTATCTTATTTCATAGGGTTGAGCTGTAACTAAAATTTTGACTGAAATCAACGGCCACAAGAATTAACGTATGATATGGAGAGTCAAAGGATTGCATAGAAAATTCAACTTTATGGTATCTATTTCATTAGTATGTATATATTCCAAAAGGTACTGATCCGAGGGTATATATAGCTTTCTCAACATCATTTCTACGACCCGATCGAAATACGACTTTATTCTACATCCACTAAACACAAACAATTTCTATAAGATTCTACCTTTTTATAATTACCTTCATCAATATAGGAACACATGTGAGGTACGCAGCGTAATTAATTAACTGTCTCTGCTTCTTCTCTTCTTTTCAAATAATAAGAAGAAGAACAGATCTTATGAAGTTTATGTAAAATCATCAGATCGAATTGATCAAGGAGTTGATGAGAAGACTTCCATGGCTGAAAGATCAAAGGAGCTCCAAGTGCTCCAGCAAGTGTCACTCATTGAATGCAGGGTAGATGCAGAAGTGATGGGTAATAATTGGGCATCGTTTTCATTCAACGGCATCGAGTATTCCAATTCCTGCAACTGCATTTCCTTAACGGGTGGTTCCCAAGTAATGGAAGAGGACAAGGTAGCATCACACCAAAGACCGTCTTCATCTCCACTCACACCCAGAATCCTCTCAAACTCGTCAATCTCACCCAAACTCAATTCCTCCCTACCGAAATTCTCAATTGCCACCACTGCATCGGAGTCAACAATGACAGGATCCGACGACAAACCCTTGTTCGGCGACTGAACAACTGCGATATCATTCTCCGTTTGAACGTTGTGCGGTGTGAAGTAATTGTTGGAAGAGGAGGAGGCATTGTTATCCTCTCCAACGTTTTGTTTTGGGTTCAAGAATTTTGCGAACACAAGGGCCATGTCTATTTCACGAGAGCCGTTGTTGTTTGGATGGGTATCTTCAGGTGAAGACTCGGTGTCATGAGAAGCGGAGATGAAAGAGCGTTGGGTTTGGTTGTGGCGCGAGGAGGACTTGGCGCGGCGGTTCTTTCGGCAGCCGCCGCCGACGGGGACATTGCGGAGAGAGCCGCCTTTGGTCCAGTAGCGTCTGCAGGCTTTGCAGAAATAGCGGGGCTGCGACAAGCTGTAGTTGTTGTAGTAACAAAATTTGGTGTTGGTGGAAGCGCAACGAGGGCAATTGGGGGCAACCTCAATGTTGGGTTTCCACCTCGAACGTTGTTCCATTGGGGTTGGAAAGTGATGATGATGATGATGTTGCAACATGTGTTGAAGGGCAGCGGCAGTAATAAAGGTATGTGGGAACATTTATTTGAGAGAGGTGTGATATAAGAAGGGTGGGTGGGGATGGAGTGATGTGAGAGTGAGATTGGAGAGGGAGGATTTGTTGGTGTGTGAATATATGTGTGGTGGAAGCGTTGGGAGGAACGTGGGCGGTTGGAGAATCGTTAAAATTAAGGAAGGGTGTGCATGTGTTTGTGTGATTGTGTGTGTGTGAGTCTGTGATGTTGATGTGAATTTCATGTTATGATGTGCTGTTTCATAGGCGGATGGGGCGTGTCTCCTTCGACACTGTATTTTTCTTCATTCGGGTTACTTTCTGAGAGTGATTGAGGTTGATAAGTCAAACACTCATTCTTTAACAAGCCGCGTGGAAAAAAAAAATCATCCATCATATGCATGCTACCTCCATCTTCATCACATCAAATCATATATATATATATATATCATACATTGAAACCCAGCTTAAAACCATGAATTGAGCCAGAGTAGTTTGAGAATTAGAGACGTTTATGTTTTTAAGGAAAGTTCAATATTGATTTGATGAGTTATTGCTAATTGATCATGTAGTTGGTGCCACAGGCACGGTTAGTTCTGCATTACCAAATAGATATAAATTATTATAATGTGTGAAACAATATGCAGTGTGCTGGATGCAGAGGAGGGAATTAAGGTTTATAGAATAAGTTTGACATATATGTATACTATATACAGTAATGTATTGACATCATATGGAAGGCTAAGCGTTGCGGGTATTGAAAGCACCACCATGTGCTTAACGAGGATACGTGGCACATTTCCCATCCTTTCGTTTTCTACTCATCACCATACATTTCTTTGCATTCAATTCCATACTTTGAAATTTTAGTTAATTAAACTAAACACTACATTAATCTTTCTTCTCCTAGTGATTATTATAAAATACACCACTCGCGAATTTTGTTCTGATTATCCATATATATGATTGATAGGAGTTTTCCTAAAAGAAAAAACCTGGTACGTACTCTGAAACCGAGTCCAAGTGAAGTTGGAGTAGAGAAGTTTGCAATAATTGATGGTAGATGGGTAGGGATACATGCATATTGCGGTGGTATGTAGGATTAAAATACGAATTGATGTTACATGAAAGGTTGCAATCGTAGGATTGGAGATTCGATCCAAAGAGAACATTCGAGGCACGTGGGGGTTTAACGTTGCTTTCACGGAAGATGCTATCATACGTATTCATACTTCCGGATCAGTGGCTTCCACGTCTCAAACTCATTCCGCTATTTCTTTTCTTTTGCATGTTTCTCTAAACTTTTATTATCATTAAATCTAGCATGGTTAACGATGTTCCAACAAATCAAATTGCAGTTAGTTCCTACGTACTTCACTCCCACTACCTATGTTTCAACTAACAATGCATCTATGAGGAATGCGTGCATGCATCAACAAAATAATTATATAATACATAGCACATGTGCTTCGACCTTCATCAATATTGAATTTCAGAAATCACAAGTACAAATAAAGCCACCATGCTCCACAACACCTTCTGCTCCTATCTGTACCAAAACTAGTGTTTCATCTTTTAAGTTAAAATTTTATTTATTTAAATTTAAAACAATTTAAATCATGTAGTACTATATACATATATTATCACATGGGCTATATAAGTATTTTGTAATATATATGTATCTCAAAATTACTTCTCTCAATTTTAAAAAGTTCAAGAAATACTATCTTACTTAAATTTGAAAAGAAAACCCATTTTCCTCCTTCGGTAATGTCTCTGTATATTAACTCCTCCCAAATTTTGTTCTGCGTGAGTGATTAACTTGGCTCTTTTTCGGTCTGCTGCTGCCATATTAATATAAAATATCTATCAGTTTTCTCATACATTTAAAATTGACCTTTTATAAAATTTCATTTGCAAGATTAATATGGTAGGAAAGTATAATATGAACATGAAATAAAGAATCCTTTTTAAGGTGTTATAAAATAGTAGTATAAATTATTTTTCAAATTTGAACAGAGGAGAAGAACACCACCAGCTGAAATTGAGTCTTAGTTTATATTGAAAAATATGATTATGATCCACTACTGTCCTAATCATTGCCTGTTACATCATATGATATAACCTTTTTCTAAAATAATAATATGTAATACCACAAGAAGCGAAAAAGTGGTTGAATACCCTAGTTTCATAAAACAACAAAACGAATCCCATATAATAATTTTAAATTCATATTATTATATGGCTTTCAATCCTGGCCAATAGAAAAATGATTGGAATATCGAATTATATATATATATATATATATATATATATATATATGTATGTATGTATATATAATAAATGTAATTATGTATAATATAATTATAGAATTTTTAATAAGTTAAAGTTAATTAGAGGAATTTGATTACTTTAATTATAAGACATCAATTGTTAATTGATTTAATTTTTAAACGAATAATTGGATTCTATTATATTTTTCTGTCATTAGTAAAAGGTTTATAGATGCTTATATTAGTATGGAAATCATAAAAATAATAATTGAGGGTGAAGATGTGATTTAATGGCGGAAATAAATATAAAAAACTTGTGTTTGATCATGTAGTATCTTTTCTCAAAAAGTGAATATTAATTCCAATATGTTTTGTGCATTAATGTTGTACAGGATTATCAAATACATAAATGACACTAACATTATCAGAGTATACCAAAATAGCATCAGGGAGAAGAAAATAAAGCCCTAGTAAGAGATTGCATAGCCAATAAGATTCGGCAACAACACTTGCAACTTCAACATTTGCACTAGAACGAGAGATAATATGTTGGCGCTTTGAAAACCAAGACATAAGGTTATCACCAAGAAACACATAGTAAAGAACGTCTAGTGTCAGGACATCCATCCTAATTAGCATTAGTGTAAGAATTAAGTTTCTCAATAGAGTTTCCACTGAGGCACAAACCATACTCTAAGGTACTCTGAACATACTGCAGAATATGCTTCAATGGTAGCATGTGCTTAGTGCAAGGAGCATGCATGTGAAGACAGACATTTTAAACAACATATGAAATCAGACGAGTGAAGGTGAGATATTGCAGGGCATTGGAAAGACTCTGATACGAATAGGATCCTCATATGATGTGTCAGAGGATGTACTGAGCTTTAACTTAGTATCAATCAGAGTATCAAAAGGATTGCAAGAGGTCATGCCAACACGTGCAATGGTGACACTAGCCTAAGTGCTCTAACTAAGGAACATGTCACTTACATGTCTTGTCACAATAATCCCAAGAAAAAAACTCAAAGGACCAAGATCACTCATAACAAATTCAAAGGCAAGGAAATGAGAGATTTATGAAGATCATGGGATGAGGTAATGAGAATGATGTCATCAACATAGAGGAACATGTATGTCATGTCATAGCCACACCATTAGATGAAGAAAGAATAATTTGAAGAGCTATTTGAATCAAATCGTAGAAACGTAATCAACAAAGCATTGATATCAGGCACGAGGTGCTTGCTCCAAACCATAAAAATATTTCCTCGAGTGAAAAACATGATCAAGGCAAAGGGGATCATGGAAACTAAACGGTGATGCATGTATATAGTCTCATGTTGATCACCATGGAGAAAGGAATCTGAACATCCAAATGATGGATGGTGAGAATTATGAAAATGGTCGAGGGTTTCACAATAAGACTGAACGTTTCATCACAGTCCACACCTACAATTTGAGACTTGCCATCACCTACAAGGCGAACTTTGTAATGCTCAAAACAACCATCAGATTTCTTTGTATGCCTAAAAATCTACATACAGTGAATGACATTAACATTACAAGGTCACAAGACCAAATCCCACATATTAATTTTATTTAGAGCATCAAATCCAAACTACACGGTAGATTTCCAAGTAGGGTCCAATAAAGAAAGGATTGAATTTTTGGGTAGAGATGATATCAGGGGATCGATAATTGAAACAAAAAGGTTAAAGAGCTTTATAAGTTTGTAGACATTGGTCATGCTACAGGTGGTCATGGTCCTAGTAGGAGGGGTGGGTTGAGATCGAGGGGTAGGGTTCAGAGGCAGGGCAGACTGGTCTTAAGTAGAAGATGAAGATAGGCTGGTTGTGGAGGTTGATATGTTGGATGAAAAAAATGGTAATCTTGTAGGTTGTAGGTTAGGCAAAGGCTTCGGGTATGGGTTGGGCCAGGGATGAACATGTTTTGGACAAGAATTGATCATTTTAGGGAAAATATATGCATTGAGCAACACCAAAATCATGCCCAGCGCTGCAAAGTCAAAGAGCAGTCAATGCTTCAAAGGAACCTAGCATTAAGCGACACAAAAGTAGCATTGAGCGCCACTTGGTCCTACAATGTTGGCACTGAACAGTGGTTCATAAAACTTAGCGGTGGTTTGACAGAGAGCCTCTTTCACGTTTTAACTGATATAGCATTGAGCAATGGTGATATAACACTAAGCGGTGACAATGCTTACATGTTAAAATGGGGTATATAAACATGTTTCTAGCGAGCTTTTGGAGAATCCTCTTCTTCCACACTTCACTCTCAGTCTAGGGCAAATGAGAGAGGCCCTTGGAGGTTGTTAAGGGTGTTGGAAGCTCTCCCACTCCTCCTTAAGTCTTCAATCTTCATCCATGGTGTTTTCCTCTTCTTATGGTTGATAAGAGAAAGGAGCTACCAATTAGAGGTGTTAAGGCAAATGGGAGACATAATTGAAGTATGGAATAGTTGTCAAAAACCTTGGAAGAGGGCTTGCGTATTCTCTTTGGTTTCCATTTTTTTCCCTATCTCTTTATAAGGTTACTCTTATTTGTTGAGATTAGTTGTAAAACATATAACTCTTGTATAATTTTGTGCTATTAATGATATATATTTTTACATGTTTATATTCAATTTTATGCTTAATGCTTGATGTAGATTATTCCTATGCTTGATTTGTGAGTATTGAAGTGTTCGAAAATATCTTTAGAATCTAGATTTGAAATTGAGTGCCTGATGGATGATTGTATCTAGGAATAAAACTTGATTTTTTAGTATTCTTAGACTCTTGAACTTAATGCATGGTTCCTTGTTGAGGATTCAAGGATTGAAACTTGATAGGTTATCATAAGCTCAAAGTCGCTAAGGATAGGATTTGAGTATTCTTGTGAATTGATTTTGACATGAATATGGAATTGAGATCATTATTAATATATGACAATGAAGTGATTAAACTCTAGTCTAAACAAATTGTAAATACTTTATGTTACATTTCCTTGCACACAAATTGTTTGATAAAAAAAAGAGTTTATGTGTTTTTGCTATCTTTATGTCTAATTGAGTTGTGAATTGTGAGAATTGTCAAGTGTTGCACAAATCCATTGGGAAAACATAATATTTATTACTTGATACATTGCGACTGGTGCACTTGTCGTTGGTTTTGCAACCAACAACGGCGGGACCGATAACGATTGTTTGAGTGTTAGTTAAAACATTGTTGTGAGGAGTGATTAGGATCCTGTGGGGTTTAAGTGTGCATGCAGTGTGAGAAGCAATGGTTTGCATCTTCACCAAATCGGGTTCCTCAAAAGTCAACATATAATGGCCTAAAGGAAGGAAGGTAAAGGGTTGCTCTGACGAATCAAGGTGGCTACACCACGAAAGGGCTCGTACAAACCAAAGACTGGTTGCAGTACTAGACATTGATTATTGATAAGAGCACCAACATTCGTCAACTGATAAGAGATTTGTTTGAATAGTATCCTTCAAAAAGTTATCCATGGGAGTGGAAGAGAAATCCTGCTCGAGATCAATAAGACGAGAATTTTGGTTGTCTTTAAAAATGGAAACTAAACAATTCTAGGTACATAGTTGTGGAGCCTCTCTTCGTGACAATGCTGATGATATCAAAAGAGATGGTAGAGTAGATCTACTAAAGTAGTGTATAATCAAGAGTGGTCCATTGGTCGTGATTAGCATTAGTTAGAATTGGATTTTCCTTTTCAGGTTGAGGAATGATATGGTGAAGAACTTTGATAGCCCGAACATGAGTTTCAAAAAGTCCAACCCACATAATGGTCATTCTCTATGTCCAACATAAAAGAGATGTTATTATTTTATATTAGTGACTATGGGACATGTCGTCAACGGTGGGACACGAGTGTATGACAAAAAGAATAGACAGTAGTTGGGTTAGCAGGTGGTCGCGCTAGTTGGTGACAACGCATGGTTGCTAAGACCAAGGGACAACACACGAACGAAAAAAAAAAGGTGGCTCATGACGGTTGAAAGAGAAGGGTTAATGTGCATGTTAAAGAAGGAAGGGAGTAAGAGTGTAAAAACATGTTATTTGGTAGAGGAAGACGCAACGATGATTAGGAGTGACGACAATACAAGAAAAAGTCTTGAAACGTAAAAAAGTACAAAAAAAAAAAGCGCACAACATCAAACACAAAAAAACGAATTCTAAATTAAAGAAAAACTTATAATATCATATAAGAAAAGAAAATAATTTAAATGTATGTCTTAATGATAAATATATATACATAAAACACTACTACAAAACATGTTTTTTAAGTCTGTGAATTTAAGTTTGTTTAGAAAAAAAACAGACTTAAAAAATGTGCGGTGGAAATTTTGTAAATAAAAGTCATATTTTTACATCTGTTACTTTTCTAACAGACTTAAATTAGTAATTTTACATCTGTTACTTTTTTAACAGACTTAAACTATTAATTTTACATCTGTTATTATTCTAACAGACTTAAAAATATATTATTTTTAAGTCTTTTGCTTTTTTAACAGACTTGAAAATGTCTTTTAACCTACCAGGTTTCCCAATTTCACTTTCACTTTGACTTCCCGTAAAAGTCAAAGTAGAGGCTGCAGGGTTGGAGTCTTCTGAGCTAGTAGATCCAATTCCCAGGTACGAGATGTGGAAGGCAGCTCGAACTACGTCCGATGGGCAGATGAGTTCACAATCTGCTCAAGTCATTGCTAACAAAATTGTAAGTACAAACACTAAACCCAAAAATCATATTTCATTACGAATACTTTTATGATTAAACTTGAAAGTGTTTGTAGGATTCCTTAGTTGAACAGAGCACTCAAGTTTTGTTTATTCCGTCTGGCCGCAATGATATACTTAGTGAAGCCATTGGAAAACCAGAACACCCAGGTCGTGTACGTGGTGCATCTGGTTCATGGGGACTTCGAGATTACTTTGGTCCACCACAACGAACAATGGGTCAATCTGTAAATGAGGATTCCCTAAGGAAAATGCAGTTAGAGTTTGAAGAAAAAATGACTGAAATGAAGAGATCTTTAGAGTAAAAGATCTTATCCCTGGTTGGGAATAAACAACTAATTCAAGACAAAGCAGATGAACTTCCTAAACAAGTTCCAGTCAGCACAAAAGGCTCTTGTTCTGCTACTGATCAAGCCTTTCAGTATGAGTTATATATTGATGGAGATCCTCCGTGTGTGGTTGCAATTGGACGACAAATGGAAGGGGGGTTAACCATTCATGGCGTTCCTCTACCGAAGGATTGCACACGTGTCGTGGTTGATGAAGTTAGAGATCCAAATGCACAACTTCCTATACCAACTACAAAAGTTCGATTTGTAGGAGAGGCTTTAGGCACATTTGTGGCTTGGCCTAGAAATCTAATCTTGCCATACATTGGGCAACAACAGGTATTGTATTTTATTCTTTAATAAATCTTTTATGTAATTTATAAATTAATGAACTAAATTTTTGTATATATTTATTTGTTATCCCAGCGTCAAA